>NW_024470654.1:2507340-2678950 GCF_017639515.1 Carcharodon carcharias
CAGTGTGATGAGACTGATATTCCCACTGAGACAGAATAGATATTCCCAGTGAGAGGAGACTGATATTCCCAGTGAGAAGAGACTGATATTCCCAGTTAGAGGAGACTGATATTCCAACTGAGACAGAATAGATATTCCCAGTGAGAGGAGACTGATATTCCCACTGAGACAGAATAGGTATTCCCAGTGAGAGGAGACTGATATTCCCACTGAGACAGAATAGATATTCCCAATGAGAGGAGACTGATATTCCCACTGAGACAGAATAGATATTCCCCGTGAGAAGAGACCGATATTCGCAGTCAGACAGAATAGATATTCCCAGTGAGAGGTGATTATATTCCCAATCAGACTGACTAGATATTCCCAGTGAGAGGTGACTGTTATTCCCAATGAGACAGAATAGATATTCCCAGTGAAAGGAGACTGATATTCCCAGTGAGTTGAGAGTGATATTCCCAGCGATAGGAGACTGTTATACAAAGTGAGACAGAACAGATATTCCCAGTGAGAGGAGACTGATATTCCCAGAGGCAGAAGACTGATATTCCCAGTGAAATGAGACTGATATTCCCAGTGAGACAGAATAGATATTCCCAGAGAGAGGAGACTGATATTCCCAATGAGAGGAGACTGATATTCCCAGTGAGAAAGAAAAGATATTCCCAGTGAAAGGAGAATAATATACCCAGTGAAAGGAGACTGCTATTCCCAGTGAGAGGAGACAGATATTCCCAGTGAGAGGAAACTGATATTCCCAGTGAAAGGAGACTGATATTCAGAGTGAGACAGAATAGGTATTCCCAGTGAGAGGATATTGAGATTCCCATTGAGTGGAGACTGATATTCCCAGTGAGACAGAATAGACATTCCCAGTGAGAGCAGACAGATATTCCCACTGAGACAGAATAGATATTCCCAGTGAGAGGAGACTGATATTCAAAAGTGAGACAGAATACATATTCCCAGTGAGAGGAGACTGATATTCCGAATGAGACAGAATAGATATTACCAGTGAAAGGAGACTGATATTCCCAGTGAGAGGAGACTGATATTCCCAGTGAAAGGAGACTGTTATTCCCAATGAGAAAGAATAGATATTCCCAATGAGAGGAGACTGATATTCCCAGTGAGACAGAATAGATATTCCCAGTGAAAGGTGACTGATATTCCCCATGAGACAGAATAGATATTCCCAGTGAAAGGAGACTGATATTCCCAGTGAAAGGAGACTGATATTCCCAGTGAGTGGAGACTGATATTCCCAGTGAGACAGAATAGATATTCCCAGTTAGAGGAGACTGATATTCCCACTGAAACAGAATAGATATTCCCAGTGAGAGGAGATGGATATTCCCAGTTTTACAGAATGGTTATTCACAGTGAGAGGAGACTGATATTCCCAGTGAGACAGAATAGATATTCCCAGTGAGAGGAGACTGATATTCCAACTGAGACAGAATAGATATTTCCAGTGAGAGTTGACTGATATTCCTTCTGAGACAGAATAGATATTCCCAGTGAGAGGAGACTGATATTACCAATGAGACAAAATAGATATTCCCAGTGTGAGGAGACTCTTATTCCCAATGAGACAGAATAGATATTCCCAGTGAAAGGAGACTGATATTCCCAGTGAGAGGAGACTACTATTCCCAGTGAGACAGAATAGATATTCCCAGTGAGAGGAGACTGATATTCCCAGTGAGACAAAATAGATATTCCCTGTGAGATGAGACTCATATTCCCAGTGAGAAGAAACTGATATTCCCAGTGAGAGGAGACTGATATTCCCAGTGAGACAAATTGATATTCCCAGTGAGAGGAGACTGATATTCCCACTGAGACAGAATAGATATTCGCAGTGAGAGGAGACTGATATTCCCAGTGAGAGGAGACTGACATTCCCTGCGAGACAGAATAGATATTCCCAGTGAGAGGAGACTGATATTCCCAGTGAGAAGAGACTGATATTCCCAGTTAGAGGAGACTGATATTCCAACGGAGACAGAATAGATATTCCCAGTGAGAGGAGACTGATATTCCCACTGAGACAGAATAGGTATTCCCGGTGAGAGGAGGCTGATATTCCTAATGAGCAGAGACTGATATTCCCAGTGCGACAGAATAGATATTCCCACTGAAAGGCTACTGATATTCCCAGTGAGAGGAGACTGATATTCCCAGTGAGAGGGGACTGATATTCCCAGTGAGACAGAATAGATATTCCCACTGAGAGGAGACTGATATTCCCAGTGAGACAGAATACATATTCCCAGTGAGAGGAGACTGATATTCCCAGTGAGACAGAATAGATATTCCCAGTGTGATGAGACTGATATTCCCACTGAGACAGAATAGATATTCCCAATGAGAGGAGACTGATATTCCCACTGAGACAGAATAGATATTCCCCGTGAGAAGAGACCGATATTCGCAGTCAGACAGAATAGATATTCCCAGTGAGAGGTGATTATATTCCCAATCAGACTGACTAGATATTCCCAGTGAGAGGTGACTGTTATTCCCAATGAGACAGAATAGATATTCCCAGTGAAAGGAGACTGATATTCCCAGTGAGTTGAGAGTGATATTCCCAGCGATAGGAGACTGTTATTCAAAGTGAGACAGAATAGATATTCCCAGTGAGAGGAGACTGATATTCCCAGAGGCAGAAGACTGATATTCCCAGTGAAATGAGACTGATATTCCCAGTGAGACTGAATAGATATTCCCAGAGAGAGGAGACTGATATTCCCAATGAGAGGAGACTGATATTCCCAGTGAGAAAGAAAAGATATTCCCAGTGAAAGGAGAATGATATACCCAGTGAAAGGAGACTGCTATTCCCAGTGAGAGGAGACAGATATTCCCAGTGAGAGGAAACTGATATTCCCAGTGAAAGGAGACTGATATTCAGAGTGAGACAGAATAGGTATTCCCAGTGAGAGGATATTGAGATTCCCATTGAGTGGAGACTGATATTCCCAGTGAGACAGAATAGACATTCCCAGTGAGAGCAGACAGATATGCCCACTGAGACAGAATAGATATTCCCAGTGAGAGGAGACTGATATTCAAAAGTGAGACAGAATACATATTCCCAGTGAGAGGAGACTGATATTCCGAATGAGACACAATAGATATTACCAGTGAAAGGAGACTGATATTCCCAGTGAGAGGAGACTGATATTCCCAGTGAAAGGAGACTGTTATTCCCAATGAGAAAGAATAGATATTCCCAATGAGAGGAGACTGATATTCCCAGTGAGACAGAATAGATATTCCCAGTGAAAGGTGACTGATATTCCCCATGAGACAGAATAGATATTCCCAGTGAAAGGAGACTGATATTCCCAGTGAAAGGAGACTGATATTCCCAGTGAGTGGAGACTGATATTCCCAGTGAGACAGAATAGATATTCCCAGTTAGAGGAGACTGATATTCCCACTGAGACAGAATAGATATTCCCAGTGAGAGGAGACTGATATTCAAAAGTGAGACAGAATACATATTCCCAGTGAGAGGAGACTGATATTCCGAATGAGACAGAATAGATATTACCAGTGAAAGGAGACTGATATTCCCAGTGAGAGGAGACTGATATTCCCAGTGAAAGGAGACTGTTATTCCCAATGAGAAAGAATAGATATTCCCAATGAGAGGAGACTGATATTCCCAGTGAGACAGAATAGATATTCCCAGTGAAAGGTGACTGATATTCAGAGTGAGACAGAATAGGTATTCCCAGTGAGAGGATATTGAGATTCCCATTGAGTGGAGACTGATATTCCCAGTGAGACAGAATAGACATTCCCAGTGAGAGCAGGCAGATATTCCCACTGAGACAGAATAGATATTCCCAGTGAGAGGAGACTGATATTCAAAAGTGAGACAGAATACATATTCCCAGTGAGAGGAGACTGATATTCCGAATGAGACACAATAGATATTACCAGTGAAAGGAGACTGATATTCCCAGTGAGAGGAGACTGATATTCCCAGTGAAAGGAGACTGTTATTCCCAATGAGAAAGAATAGATATTCCCAATGAGAGGAGACTGATATTCCCAGTGAGACAGAATAGATATTCCCAGTGAAAGGTGACTGATATTCCCCATGAGACAGAATAGATATTCCCAGTGAAAGGAGACTGATATTCCCAGTGAAAGGAGACTGATATTCCCAGTGAGTGGAGACTGATATTCCCAGTGAGACAGAATAGATATTCCCAGTTAGAGGAGACTGATATTCCCACTGAGACAGAATAGATATTCCCAGTGAGAGGAGACGGATATTCCCAGTTTTACAGAATGGTTATTCCCAGTGAGAGGAGACTGATATTCCAAGTGAGACAGAATAGATATTCCCAGTGAGAGGAGACTGATATTCCAACTGAGACAGAATAGATATTTCCAGTGAGAGTTGACTGATATTCCTTCTGAGACAGAATAGATATTCCCAGTGAGAGGAGACTGATATTACCAATGAGACAAAATAGATATTCCCAGTGTGAGGAGACCCTTATTCCCAATGAGACAGAATAGATATTCCCAGTGAAAGGAGACTGATATTCCCAGTGAGTGGAGACTGATATTGCCAGTGAAAGGAGACTGATATTCAAAGTGAGAAAGAATAGATATTCCCAGTGAGAGGAGACTGATATTCCCAGTGAGAAGAGACTGATATTCCCAGTTAGAGGAGACTGATATTCCAACGGAGACAGAATAGATATTCCCACTGAGAGGAGACTGATATTCCCACTGAGACAGAATAGGTATTCCCGGTGAGAGGAGGCTGATATTCCTAATGAGCAGAGACTGATATTCCCAGTGCGACAGAATAGATATTCCCACTGAAAGGCTACTGATATTCCCAGTGAGAGGGGACTGATATTCCCAGTGAGACAGAATAGATATTCCCACTGAGAGGAGACTGATATTCCCAGTGAGACAGAATACATATTCCCAGTGAGAGGAGACTGATATTCCCACTGAGACAGAATAGATATTCCCAGTGTGATGAGACTGATATTCCCACTGAGACAGAATAGATATTCCCAATGAGAGGAGACTGATATTCCCACTGAGACAGAATAGATATTCCCCGTGAGAAGAGACCGATATTCGCAGTCAGACAGAATAGATATTCCCAGTGAGAGGTGATTATATTCCCAATCAGACAGAATAGATATTCCCAGTGAGAGGTGACTGTTATTCCCAATGAGACAGAATAGATATTCCCAGTGAAAGGAGACTGATATTCCCAGTGAGTTGAGAGTGATATTCCCAGCGATAGGAGACTGTTATTCAAAGTGAGACAGAATAGATATTCCCAGTGAGAGGAGACTGATATTCCCAGAGGCAGAAGACTGATATTCCCAGTGAAATGAGACTGATATTCCCAGTGAGACAGAATAGATATTCCCAGAGAGAGGAGACTGATATTCCCAATGAGAGGAGACTGATATTCCCAGTGAGAAAGAAAAGATATTCCCAGTGAAAGGAGAATGATATACCCAGTGAAAGGAGACTGCTATTCCCAGTGAGAGGAGACAGATATTCCCAGTGAGAGGAAACTGATATTCCCAGTGAAAGGAGACTGATATTCAGAGTGAGACAGAATAGGTATTCCCAGTGAGAGGATATTGAGATTCCCATTGAGTGGAGACTGATATTCCCAGTGAGACAGAATAGACATTCCCAGTGAGAGCAGACAGATATTCCCACTGAGACAGAATAGATATTCCCAGTGAGAGGAGACTGATATTCAAAAGTGAGACAGAATACATATTCCCAGTGAGAGGAGACTGATATTCCGAATGAGACAGAATAGATATTACCAGTGAAAGGAGACTGATATTCCCAGTGAGAGGAGACTGATATTCCCAGTGAAAGGAGACTGTTATTCCCAATGAGAAAGAATAGATATTCCCAATGAGAGGAGACTGATATTCCCAGTGAGACAGAATAGATATTCCCAGTGAAAGGTGACTGATATTCCCCATGAGACAGAATAGATATTCCCAGTGAAAGGAGACTGATATTCGCAGTGAAAGGAGACTGATATTCCCAGTGAGTGGAGACTGATATTCCCAGTGAGACAGAATAGATATTCCCAGTTAGAGGAGACTGATATTCCCACTGAGACAGAATAGATATTCCCAGTGAGAGGAGACGGATATTCCCAGTTTTACAGAATGGTTATTCCCAGTGAGAGGAGACTGATATTCCCAGTGAGACAGAATAGATATTCCCAGTGAGAGTAGACTGATATTCCAACTGAGACAGAATAGATACTTCCAGTGAGAGTTGACTGATATTCCTTCTGAGACAGAATAGATATTCCCAGTGAGAGGAGACTGATATTACCAATGAGACAAAATAGATATTCCCAGTGTGAGGAGACTCTTATTCCCAATGAGACAGAATAGATATTCCCAGTGAAAGGAGACTGATATTCCCAGTGAGAGGAGACTACTATTCCCAGTGAGACAGAATAGATATTCCCAGTGAGAGGAGACTGATATTCCCAGTGAGACAAAATAGATATTCCCTGTGAGATGAGACTCATATTCCCAGTGAGAAGAAACTGATATTCCCAGTGAGAGGAGACTGATATTACCAATGAGACAAAATAGATATTCCCAGTGTGAGGAGACTCTTATTCCCAATGAGACAGAATAGATATTCCCAGTGAAAGGAGACTGATATTCCTAGTGAAAGGAGAATGATATTCCCAGTGAGAGGAGACTGATATTCCCAGTTTTACAGAATAGATATTCCCAGTGAGAGGAGACTGATATTCCCAGTGAGACAGAATAGATATTCCCAGTGAGAGGAGACTGATATTCCCACTGAGACAGAATAGATATTCCCAGTGAGAAGAGACTGATATTCCCAGTGAGAGGAGATTAATATTCCCACCGAGACAGAATAGATATTCTCAGTGAGAGGAGACTGATATTCCCAGTGAGAAGAAACTGATATTTCCAGTGAGAGGAAACTGATATTATCAGTGAGACAAAATAGATATTCCCAGTGAGACAGAATGGATATTCCCAGTGATAGGAGACTGATATTCCCAGTGAGAAGAGATTGATTTTCCCAGTGATAGGAGACTGATATTCCCAGTGAGACAAAATAGATATTCCCTGTGAGATGAGACTGATATTCCCAGTGAGAAGAAACTGATATTCCCAGTGAGAGGAGACTGATATTCCCAGTGAGACAAATTGATATTCCCGTGAGAGGAGACTGATATTCCCACTGAGACAGAATAGATATTCGCAGTGAGAGGAGACTGATATTCCCAGTGAGAGGAGACTGACATTCCCTGCGAGACAGAATAGATATTCCCAGTGAGAGGAGACTGATATTCCCAGTGAGAAGAGACTGATATTCCCAAATAGAGGAGACTGATATTCCAACGGAGACAGAATAGATATTCCCAGTGAGAGGAGACTGATATTCCAACGGAGACAGAATAGATATTCCCAGTGAGAAGAAACTGATATTCCCAGTGAGAGGAGACTTATATTCCCAGTGAGACAAATTGATATTCCCAGTGAGAGGAGACTGATATTCCCACTGAGACAGAATAGATATTCGCAGTGAGAGGAGACTGATATTCCCAGTGAGAGGAGACTGACATTCCCTGCGAGACAGAATAGATATTCCCAGTGAGAGGAGACTGATATTCCCAGTGAGAAGAGATTGATATTCCCAGTTAGAGGAGACTGATATTCCAACGGAGACAGAATAGATATTCCCAATGAGAGGAGACTGATATTCCCACTGAGACAGAATAGGTATTCCCGGTGAGAGGAGGCTGATATTCCTAATGAGCAGAGACTGATATTCCCAGTGCGACAGAATAGATATTCCCACTGAAAGGCTACTGATATTCCCAGTGAGAGGAGACTGATATTCCCAGTGAGAGGGGACTGATATTCCCAGTGAGACAGAATAGATATTCCCACTGAGAGGAGACTGATATTCCCAGTGAGACAGAATACATATTCCCAGTGAGAGGAGACTGATATTCCCACTGAGACAGAATAGATATTCCCAGTGTGATGAGACTGATATTCCCACTGAGACAGAATAGATATTCCCAATGAGAGGAGACTGATATTCCCACTGAGACAGAATAGATATTCCCCGTGAGAAGAGACCGATATTCGCAGTCAGACAGAATAGATATTCCCAGTGAGAGGTGATTATATTCCCAATCAGACAGAATAGATATTCCCAGTGAGAGGTGACTGTTATTCCCAATGAGACAGAATAGATATTCCCAGTGAAAGGAGACTGATATTCCCAGTGAGTTGAGAGTGATATTCCCAGCGATAGGAGACTGTTATTCAAAGTGAGACAGAATAGATATTCCCAGTGAGAGGAGACTGATATTCCCAGAGGCAGAAGATTGATATTCCCAGTGAAATGAGACTGATATTCCCAGTGAGACAGAATAGATATTCCCAGAGAGAGGAGACTGATATTCCCAATGAGAGGAGACTGATATTCCCAGTGAGAAAGAAAAGATATTCCCAGTGAAAGGAGAATGATATACCCAGTGAAAGGAGACTGCTATTCCCAGTGAGAGGAGACAGATATTCCCACTGAGTGGAAACTGATATTCCCAGTGAAAGGAGACTGATATTCAGAGTGAGACAGAATAGGTATTCCCAGTGAGAGGATATTGAGATTCCCATTGAGTGGAGACTGATATTCCCAGTGAGACAGAATAGACATTCCCAGTGAGAGCAGACAGATATTCCCACTGAGACAGAATAGATATTCCCAGTGAGAGGAGACTGATATTCAAAAGTGAGACAGAATACATATTCCCAGTGAGAGGAGACTGATATTCCGAATGAGACACAATAGATATTACCAGTGAAAGGAGACTGATATTCCCAGTGAGAGGAGACTGATATTCCCAGTGAAAGGAGACTGTTATTCCCAATGAGAAAGAATAGATATTCCCAATGAGAGGAGACTGATATTCCCAGTGAGACAGAATAGATATTCCCAGTGAAAGGTGACTGATATTCCCCATGAGACAGAATAGATATTCCCAGTGAAAGGAGACTGATATTCCCAGTGAAAGGAGACTGATATTCCCAGTGAGTGGAGACGGATATTCCCAGTGAGACAGAATAGATATTCCCAGTTAGAGGAGACTGATATTCCCACTGAAACAGAATAGATATTCCCAGTGAGAGGAGACGGATATTCCCAGTTTTACAGAATGGTTATTCCCAGTGAGAGGAGACTGATATTCCCAGTGAGACAGAATAGATATTCCCAGTGAGAGGAGACTGATATTCCAACTGAGACAGAATAGATATTTCCAGTGAGAATTGACTGATATTCCTTCTGAGACAGAATAGATATTCCCAGTGAGAGGAGACTGATATTACCAATGAGACAAAATAGATATTCCCAGTGTGAGGAGACTCTTATTCCCAATGAGACAGAATAGATATTCCCAGTGAAAGGAGACTGATATTCCCAGTGAGAGGAGACTACTATTCCCAGTGAGACAGAATAGATATTCCCAATGAGAGGAGACTGATATTCCGAGTGAGACAAAATAGATATTCCCTGTGAAATGAGACTCATATTCCCAGTGAGAAGAAACTGATATTCCCAGTGAGAGGAGACTGATATTCCCAGTGAGACAAATTGATATTCCCAGTGAGAGGAGACTGATATTCCCACTGAGACAGAATAGATATTCGCAGTGAGAGGAGACTGATATTCCCAGTGAGAGGAGACTGACATTCCCTGCGAGACAGAATAGATATTCCCAGTGAGAGGAGACTGATATTCCCAGTGAGAAGAGACTGATATTCCCAGTTAGAGGAGACTGATATTCCAACGGAGACAGAATAGATATTCCCAGTGAGAGGAGACTGATATTCCCACTGAGACAGAATAGGTATTCCCAGTGAGAGGAGACTGATATTCCCACTGAGACAGAATAGATATTCCCAGTGTGATGAGACTGATATTCCCACTGAGACAGAATAGATATTCCCAGTGAGAGGAGACTGATATTCCCAGTGAGAAGAGACTGATATTCCCAGTTAGAGGAGACTGATATTCCAACTGAGACAGAATAGATATTCCCAGTGAGAGGAGACTGATATTCCCACTGAGACAGAATAGGTATTCCCAGTGAGAGGAGACTGATATTCCCACTGAGACAGAATAGATATTCCCAATGAGAGGAGACTGATATTCCCACTGAGACAGAATAGATATTCCCCGTGAGAAGAGACCGATATTCGCAGTCAGACAGAATAGATATTCCCAGTGAGAGGTGATTATATTCCCAATCAGACTGACTAGATATTCCCAGTGAGAGGTGACTGTTATTCCCAATGAGACAGAATAGATATTCCCAGTGAAAGGAGACTGATATTCCCAGTGAGTTGAGAGTGATATTCCCAGCGATAGGAGACTGTTATACAAAGTGAGACAGAACAGATATTCCCAGTGAGAGGAGACTGATATTCCCAGAGGCAGAAGACTGATATTCCCAGTGAAATGAGACTGATATTCCCAGTGAGACAGAATAGATATTCCCAGAGAGAGGAGACTGATATTCCCAATGAGAGGAGACTGATATTCCCAGTGAGAAAGAAAAGATATTCCCAGTGAAAGGAGAATAATATACCCAGTGAAAGGAGACTGCTATTCCCAGTGAGAGGAGACAGATATTCCCAGTGAGAGGAAACTGATATTCCCAGTGAAAGGAGACTGATATTCAGAGTGAGACAGAATAGGTATTCCCAGTGAGAGGATATTGAGATTCCCATTGAGTGGAGACTGATATTCCCAGTGAGACAGAATAGACATTCCCAGTGAGAGCAGACAGATATTCCCACTGAGACAGAATAGATATTCCCAGTGAGAGGAGACTGATATTCAAAAGTGAGACAGAATACATATTCCCAGTGAGAGGAGACTGATATTCCGAATGAGACAGAATAGATATTACCAGTGAAAGGAGACTGATATTCCCAGTGAGAGGAGACTGATATTCCCAGTGAAAGGAGACTGTTATTCCCAATGAGAAAGAATAGATATTCCCAATGAGAGGAGACTGATATTCCCAGTGAGACAGAATAGATATTCCCAGTGAAAGGTGACTGATATTCCCCATGAGACAGAATAGATATTCCCAGTGAAAGGAGACTGATATTCCCAGTGAAAGGAGACTGATATTCCCAGTGAGTGGAGACTGATATTCCCAGTGAGACAGAATAGATATTCCCAGTTAGAGGAGACTGATATTCCCACTGAAACAGAATAGATATTCCCAGTGAGAGGAGATGGATATTCCCAGTTTTACAGAATGGTTATTCACAGTGAGAGGAGACTGATATTCCCAGTGAGACAGAATAGATATTCCCAGTGAGAGGAGACTGATATTCCAACTGAGACAGAATAGATATTTCCAGTGAGAGTTGACTGATATTCCTTCTGAGACAGAATAGATATTCCCAGTGAGAGGAGACTGATATTACCAATGAGACAAAATAGATATTCCCAGTGTGAGGAGACTCTTATTCCCAATGAGACAGAATAGATATTCCCAGTGAAAGGAGACTGATATTCCCAGTGAGAGGAGACTACTATTCCCAGTGAGACAGAATAGATATTCCCAGTGAGAGGAGACTGATATTCCCAGTGAGACAAAATAGATATTCCCTGTGAGATGAGACTCATATTCCCAGTGAGAAGAAACTGATATTCCCAGTGAGAGGAGACTGATATTCCCAGTGAGACAAATTGATATTCCCAGTGAGAGGAGACTGATATTCCCACTGAGACAGAATAGATATTCGCAGTGAGAGGAGACTGATATTCCCAGTGAGAGGAGACTGACATTCCCTGCGAGACAGAATAGATATTCCCAGTGAGAGGAGACTGATATTCCCAGTGAGAAGAGACTGATATTCCCAGTTAGAGGAGACTGATATTCCAACGGAGACAGAATAGATATTCCCAGTGAGAGGAGACTGATATTCCCACTGAGACAGAATAGGTATTCCCGGTGAGAGGAGGCTGATATTCCTAATGAGCAGAGACTGATATTCCCAGTGCGACAGAATAGATATTCCCACTGAAAGGCTACTGATATTCCCAGTGAGAGGAGACTGATATTCCCAGTGAGAGGGGACTGATATTCCCAGTGAGACAGAATAGATATTCCCACTGAGAGGAGACTGATATTCCCAGTGAGACAGAATACATATTCCCAGTGAGAGGAGACTGATATTCCCAGTGAGACAGAATAGATATTCCCAGTGTGATGAGACTGATATTCCCACTGAGACAGAATAGATATTCCCAATGAGAGGAGACTGATATTCCCACTGAGACAGAATAGATATTCCCCGTGAGAAGAGACCGATATTCGCAGTCAGACAGAATAGATATTCCCAGTGAGAGGTGATTATATTCCCAATCAGACTGACTAGATATTCCCAGTGAGAGGTGACTGTTATTCCCAATGAGACAGAATAGATATTCCCAGTGAAAGGAGACTGATATTCCCAGTGAGTTGAGAGTGATATTCCCAGCGATAGGAGACTGTTATTCAAAGTGAGACAGAATAGATATTCCCAGTGAGAGGAGACTGATATTCCCAGAGGCAGAAGACTGATATTCCCAGTGAAATGAGACTGATATTCCCAGTGAGACTGAATAGATATTCCCAGAGAGAGGAGACTGATATTCCCAATGAGAGGAGACTGATATTCCCAGTGAGAAAGAAAAGATATTCCCAGTGAAAGGAGAATGATATACCCAGTGAAAGGAGACTGCTATTCCCAGTGAGAGGAGACAGATATTCCCAGTGAGAGGAAACTGATATTCCCAGTGAAAGGAGACTGATATTCAGAGTGAGACAGAATAGGTATTCCCAGTGAGAGGATATTGAGATTCCCATTGAGTGGAGACTGATATTCCCAGTGAGACAGAATAGACATTCCCAGTGAGAGCAGACAGATATGCCCACTGAGACAGAATAGATATTCCCAGTGAGAGGAGACTGATATTCAAAAGTGAGACAGAATACATATTCCCAGTGAGAGGAGACTGATATTCCGAATGAGACAGAATAGATATTACCAGTGAAAGGAGACTGATATTCCCAGTGAGAGGAGACTGATATTCCCAGTGAAAGGAGACTGTTATTCCCAATGAGAAAGAATAGATATTCCCAATGAGAGGAGACTGATATTCCCAGTGAGACAGAATAGATATTCCCAGTGAAAGGTGACTGATATTCCCCATGAGACAGAATAGATATTCCCAGTGAAAGGAGACTGATATTCCCAGTGAAAGGAGACTGATATTCCCAGTGAGTGGAGACTGATATTCCCAGTGAGACAGAATAGATATTCCCAGTTAGAGGAGACTGATATTCCCACTGAGACAGAATAGATATTCCCAGTGAGAGGAGACTGATATTCAAAAGTGAGACAGAATACATATTCCCAGTGAGAGGAGACTGATATTCCGAATGAGACAGAATAGATATTACCAGTGAAAGGAGACTGATATTCCCAGTGAGAGGAGACTGATATTCCCAGTGAAAGGAGACTGTTATTCCCAATGAGAAAGAATAGATATTCCCAATGAGAGGAGACTGATATTCCCAGTGAGACAGAATAGATATTCCCAGTGAAAGGTGACTGATATTCAGAGTGAGACAGAATAGGTATTCCCAGTGAGAGGATATTGAGATTCCCATTGAGTGGAGACTGATATTCCCAGTGAGACAGAATAGACATTCCCAGTGAGAGCAGACAGATATTCCCACTGAGACAGAATAGATATTCCCAGTGAGAGGAGACTGATATTCAAAAGTGAGACAGAATACATATTCCCAGTGAGAGGAGACTGATATTCCGAATGAGACACAATAGATATTACCAGTGAAAGGAGACTGATATTCCCAGTGAGAGGAGACTGATATTCCCAGTGAAAGGAGACTGTTATTCCCAATGAGAAAGAATAGATATTCCCAATGAGAGGAGACTGATATTCCCAGTGAGACAGAATAGATATTCCCAGTGAAAGGTGACTGATATTCCCCATGAGACAGAATAGATATTCCCAGTGAAAGGAGACTGATATTCCCAGTGAAAGGAGACTGATATTCCCAGTGAGTGGAGACTGATATTCCCAGTGAGACAGAATAGATATTCCCAGTTAGAGGAGACTGATATTCCCACTGAAACAGAATAGATATTCCCAGTGAGAGGAGACGGATATTCCCAGTTTTACAGAATGGTTATTCCCAGTGAGAGGAGACTGATATTCCCAGTGAGACAGAATAGATATTCCCAGTGAGAGGAGACTGATATTCCAACTGAGACAGAATAGATATTTCCAGTGAGAGTTGACTGATATTCCTTCTGAGACAGAATAGATATTCCCAGTGAGAGGAGACTGATATTACCAATGAGACAAAATAGATATTCCCAGTGTGAGGAGACTCTTATTCCCAATGAGACAGAATAGATATTCCCAGTGAAAGGAGACTGATATTCCCAGTGAGAGGAGACTACTATTCCCAGTGAGACAGAATAGATATTCCCAATGAGAGGAGACTGATATTCCCAGTGAGACAAAATAGATATTCCCTGTGAGATGAGACTCATATTCCCAGTGAGAAGAAACTGATATTCCCAGTGAGAGGAGACTGATATTCCCAGTGAGACAAATTGATATTCCCAGTGAGAGGAGACTGATATTCCCACTGAGACAGAATAGATATTCGCAGTGAGAGGAGACTGATATTCCCAGTGAGAGGAGACTGACATTCCCTGCGAGACAGAATAGATATTCCCAGTGAGAGGAGACTGATATTCCCAGTGAGAAGAGACTGATATTCCCAGTTAGAGGAGACTGATATTCCAACGGAGACAGAATAGATATTCCCAGTGAGAGGAGACTGATATTCCCACTGAGACAGAATAGGTATTCCCAGTGAGAGGAGACTGATATTCCCACTGAGACAGAATAGATATTCCCAGTGTGATGAGACTGATATTCCCACTGAGACAGAATAGATATTCCAGTGAGAGGAGACTGATATTCCCAGTGAGAAGGGACTGATATTCCCAGTTAGAGGAGACTGATATTCCAACTGAGACAGAATAGATATTCCCAGTGAGAGGAGACTGATATTCCCACTGAGACAGAATAGGTATTCCCAGTGAGAGGAGACTGATATTCCCACTGAGACAGAATAGATATTCCCAATGAGAGGAGACTGATATTCCCACTGAGACAGAATAGATATTCCCCGTGAGAAGAGACCGATATTCGCAGTCAGACAGAATAGATATTCCCAGTGAGAGGTGATTATATTCCCAATCAGACTGACTAGATATTCCCAGTGAGAGGTGACTGTTATTCCCAATGAGACAGAATAGATATTCCCAGTGAAAGGAGACTGATATTCCCAGTGAGTTGAGAGTGATATTCCCAGCGATAGGAGACTGTTATACAAAGTGAGACAGAACAGATATTCCCAGTGAGAGGAGACTGATATTCCCAGAGGCAGAAGACTGATATTCCCAGTGAAATTAGACTGATATTCCCAGTGAGACAGAATAGATATTCCCAGAGAGAGGAGACTGATATTCCCAATGAGAGGAGACTGATATTCCCAGTGAGAAAGAAAAGATATTCCCAGTGAAAGGAGAATAATATACCCAGTGATAGGAGACTGCTATTCCCAGTGAGAGGAGACAGATATTCCCAGTGAGAGGAAACTGATATTCCCAGTGAAAGGAGACTGATATTCAGAGTGAGACAGAATAGGTATTCCCAGTGAGAGGATATTGAGATTCCCATTGAGTGGAGACTGATATTCCCAGTGAGACAGAATAGACATTCCCAGTGAGAGCAGACAGATATTCCCACTGAGACAGAATAGATATTCCCAGTGAGAGGAGACTGATATTCAAAAGTGAGACAGAATACATATTCCCAGTGAGAGGAGACTGATATTCCGAATGAGACAGAATAGATATTACCAGTGAAAGGAGACTGATATTCCCAGTGAGAGGAGACTGATATTCCCAGTGAAAGGAGACTGTTATTCCCAATGAGAAAGAATAGATATTCCCAATGAGAGGAGACTGATATTCCCAGTGAGACAGAATAGATATTCCCAGTGAAAGGTGACTGATATTCCCCATGAGACAGAATAGATATTCCCAGTGAAAGGAGACTGATATTCCCAGTGAAAGGAGACTGATATTCCCAGTGAGTGGAGACTGATATTCCCAGTGAGACAGAATAGATATTCCCAGTTAGAGGAGACTGATATTCCCACTGAAACAGAATAGATATTCCCAGTGAGAGGAGATGGATATTCCCAGTTTTACAGAATGGTTATTCACAGTGAGAGGAGACTGATATTCCCAGTGAGACAGAATAGATATTCCCAGTGAGAGGAGACTGATATTCCAACTGAGACAGAATAGATATTTCCAGTGAGAGTTGACTGATATTCCTTCTGAGACAGAATAGATATTCCCAGTGAGAGGAGACTGATATTACCAATGAGACAAAATAGATATTCCCAGTGTGAGGAGACTCTTATTCCCAATGAGACAGAATAGATATTCCCAGTGAAAGGAGACTGATATTCCCAGTGAGAGGAGACTACTATTCCCAGTGAGACAGAATAGATATTCCCAGTGAGAGGAGACTGATATTCCCAGTGAGACAAAATAGATATTCCCTGTGAGATGAGACTCATATTCCCAGTGAGAAGAAACTGATATTCCCAGTGAGAGGAGACTGATATTCCCAGTGAGACAAATTGATATTCCCAGTGAGAGGAGACTGATATTCCCACTGAGACAGAATAGATATTCGCAGTGAGAGGAGACTGATATTCCCAGTGAGAGGAGACTGACATTCCCTGCGAGACAGAATAGATATTCCCAGTGAGAGGAGACTGATATTCCCAGTGAGAAGAGACTGATATTCCCAGTTAGAGGAGACTGATATTCCAACGGAGACAGAATAGATATTCCCAGTGAGAGGAGACTGATATTCCACTGAGACAGAATAGGTATTCCCGGTGAGAGGAGGCTGATATTCCTAATGAGCAGAGACTGATATTCCCAGTGCGACAGAATAGATATTCCCACTGAAAGGCTACTGATATTCCCAGTGAGAGGAGACTGATATTCCCAGTGAGAGGGGACTGATATTCCCAGTGAGACAGAATAGATATTCCCACTGAGAGGAGACTGATATTCCCAGTGAGACAGAATACATATTCCCAGTGAGAGGAGACTGATATTCCCACTGAGACAGAATAGATATTCCCAGTGTGATGAGACTGATATTCCCACTGAGACAGAATAGATATTCCCAATGAGAGGAGACTGATATTCCCACTGAGACAGAATAGATATTCCCCGTGAGAAGAGACCGATATTCGCAGTCAGACAGAATAGATATTCCCAGTGAGAGGTGATTATATTCCCAATCAGACTGACTAGATATTCCCAGTGAGAGGTGACTGTTATTCCCAATGAGACAGAATAGATATTCCCAGTGAAAGGAGACTGATATTCCCAGTGAGTTGAGAGTGATATTCCCAGCGATAGGAGACTGTTATTCAAAGTGAGACAGAATAGATATTCCCAGTGAGAGGAGACTGATATTCCCAGAGGCAGAAGACTGATATTCCCAGTGAAATGAGACTGATATTCCCAGTGAGACTGAATAGATATTCCCAGAGAGAGGAGACTGATATTCCCAATGAGAGGAGACTGATATTCCCAGTGAGAAAGAAAAGATATTCCCAGTGAAAGGAGAATGATATACCCAGTGAAAGGAGACTGCTATTCCCAGTGAGAGGAGACAGATATTCCCAGTGAGAGGAAACTGATATTCCCAGTGAAAGGAGACTGATATTCAGAGTGAGACAGAATAGGTATTCCCAGTGAGAGGATATTGAGATTCCCATTGAGTGGAGACTGATATTCCCAGTGAGACAGAATAGACATTCCCAGTGAGAGCAGACAGATATTCCCACTGAGACAGAATAGATATTCCCAGTGAGAGGAGACTGATATTCAAAAGTGAGACAGAATACATATTCCCAGTGAGAGGAGACTGATATTCCGAATGAGACAGAATAGATATTACCAGTGAAAGGAGACTGATATTCCCAGTGAGAGGAGACTGATATTCCCAGTGAAAGGAGACTGTTATTCCCAATGAGAAAGAATAGATATTCCCAATGAGAGGAGACTGATATTCCCAGTGAGACAGAATAGATATTCCCAGTGAAAGGTGACTGATATTCCCCATGAGACAGAATAGATATTCCCAGTGAAAGGAGACTGATATTCCCAGTGAAAGGAGACTGATATTCCCAGTGAGTGGAGACTGATATTCCCAGTGAGACAGAATAGATATTCCCAGTTAGAGGAGACTGATATTCCCACTGAGACAGAATAGATATTCCCAGTGAGAGGAGACGGATATTCCCAGTTTTACAGAATGGTTATTCCCAGTGAGAGGAGACTGATATTCCAAGTGAGACAGAATAGATATTCCCAGTGAGAGGAGACTGATATTCCAACTGAGACAGAATAGATATTTCCAGTGAGAGTTGACTGATATTCCTTCTGAGACAGAATAGATATTCCCAGTGAGAGGAGACTGATATTACCAATGAGACAAAATAGATATTCCCAGTGTGAGGAGACTCTTATTCCCAATGAGACAGAATAGATATTCCCAGTGAAAGGAGACTGATATTCCCAGTGAGTGGAGACTGATTTTGCCAGTGAAAGGAGACTGATATTCAAAGTGAGAAAGAATAGATATTCCCAGTGAGAGGAGACTGATATTCCCAGTGAGAAGAGACTGATATTCCCAGTTAGAGGAGACTGATATTCCAACGGAGACAGAATAGATATTCCCAGTGAGAGGAGACTGATATTCCCACTGAGACAGAATAGGTATTCCCGGTGAGAGGAGGCTGATATTCCTAATGAGCAGAGACTGATATTCCCAGTGTGACAGAATAGATATTCCCACTGAAAGGCTACTGATATTCCCAGTGAGAGGAGACTGATATTCCCAGTGAGAGGGGACTGATATTCCCAGTGAGACAGAATAGATATTCCCACTGAGAGGAGACTGATATTCCCAGTGAGACAGAATACATATTCCCAGTGAGAGGAGACTGATATTCCCACTGAGACAGAATAGATATTCCCAGTGTGATGAGACTGATATTCCCACTGAGACAGAATAGATATTCCCAATGAGAGGAGACTGATATTCCCACTGAGACAGAATAGATATTCCCCGTGAGAAGAGACCGATATTCGCAGTCAGACAGAATAGATATTCCCAGTGAGAGGTGATTATATTCCCAATCAGACAGAATAGATATTCCCAGTGAGAGGTGACTGTTATTCCCAATGAGACAGAATAGATATTCCCAGTGAAAGGAGACTGATATTCCCAGTGAGTTGAGAGTGATATTCCCAGCGATAGGAGACTGTTATTCAAAGTGAGACAGAATAGATATTCCCAGTGAGAGGAGACTGATATTCCCAGAGGCAGAAGACTGATATTCCCAGTGAAATGAGACTGATATTCCCAGTGAGACAGACTAGATATTCCCAGAGAGAGGAGACTGATATTCCCAATGAGAGGAGACTGATATTCCCAGTGAGAAAGAAAAGATATTCCCAGTGAAAGGAGAATGATATACCCAGTGAAAGGAGACTGCTATTCCCAGTGAGAGGAGACAGATATTCCCAGTGAGAGGAAACTGATATTCCCAGTGAAAGGAGACTGATATTCAGAGTGAGACAGAATAGGTATTCCCAGTGAGAGGATATTGAGATTCCCATTGAGTGGAGACTGATATTCCCAGTGAGACAGAATAGACATTCCCAGTGAGAGCAGACAGATATTCCCACTGAGACAGAATAGATATTCCCAGTGAGAGGAGACTGATATTCAAAAGTGAGACAGAATACATATTCCCAGTGAGAGGAGACTGATATTCCGAATGAGACACAATAGATATTACCAGTGAAAGGAGACTGATATTCCCAGTGAGAGGAGACTGATATTCCCAGTGAAAGGAGACTGTTATTCCCAATGAGAAATAATAGATATTCCCAATGAGAGGAGACTGATATTCCCAGTGAGACAGAATAGATATTCCCAGTGAAAGGTGACTGATATTCCCCATGAGACAGAATAGATATTCCCAGTGAGTGGAGACTGATATTCCCAGTGAAAGGAGACTGATATTCCCAGTGAGTGGAGACTGATATTCCCAGTGAGACAGAATAGATATTCCCAGTTAGAGGAGACTGATATTCCCACTGAGACAGAATAGATATTCCCAGTGAGAGGAGACGGATATTCCCAGTTTTACAGAATGGTTATTCCCAGTGAGAGGAGACTGATATTCCCAGTGAGACAGAATAGATATTCCCAGTGAGAGGAGACTGATATTCCAACTGAGACAGAATAGATATTTCCAGTGAGAGTTGACTGATATTCCTTCTGAGACAGAATAGATATTCCCAGTGAGAGGAGACTGATATTACCAATGAGACAAAATAGATATTCCCAGTGTGAGGAGACTCTTATTCCCAATGAGACAGAATAGATATTCCCAGTGAAAGGAGACTGATATTCCCAGTGAGAGGAGACTACTATTCCCAGTGAGACAGAATAGATATTCCCAGTGAGAGGAGACTGATATTCCCAGTGAGACAAAATAGATATTCCCTGTGAGATGAGACTCATATTCCCAGTGAGAAGAAACTGATATTCCCAGTGAGAGGAGACTGATATTACCAATGAGACAAAATAGATATTCCCAGTGTGAGGAGACTCTTATTCCCAATGAGACAGAATAGATATTCCCAGTGAAAGGAGACTGATATTCCCAGTGAGAGGAGACTACTATTCCCAGTGAGACAGAATCGATATTCCCAGTGAGAGGAGACTGATATTCCCAGTGAGACAAAATAGATATTCCCTGTGAGATGAGACTCATATTCCCAGTGAGAAGAAACTGATATTCCCAGTGAGAGGAGACTGATATTCCCAGTGAGACAAATTGATATTCCCAGTGAGAGGAGACTGATATTCCCACTGAGACAGAATAGATATTCGCAGTGAGAGGAGACTGATATTCCCAGTGAGAGGAGACTGACATTCCCTGCGAGACAGAATAGATATTCCCAGTGAGAGGAGACTGATATTCCCAGTGAGAAGAGACTGATATTCCCAGTTAGAGGAGACTGATATTCCAACGGAGACAGAATAGATATTCCCAGTGAGAGGAGACTGATATTCCCACTGAGACAGAATAGGTATTCCCGGTGAGAGGAGGCTGATATTCCTAATGAGCAGAGACTGATATTCCCAGTGCGACAGAATAGATATTCCCACTGAAAGGCTACTGATATTCCCAGTGAGAGGAGACTGATATTCCCAGTGAGAGGGGACTGATATTCCCAGTGAGACAGAATAGATATTCCCACTGAGAGGAGACTGATATTCCCAGTGAGACAGAATACATATTCCCAGTGAGAGGAGACTGATATTCCCACTGAGACAGAATAGATATTCCCAGTGTGATGAGACTGATATTCCCACTGAGACAGAATAGATATTCCCAATGAGAGGAGACTGATATTCCCACAGAGACAGAATAGATAATCCCCGTGAGAAGAGACCGATATTCGCAGTCAGACAGAATAGATATTCCCAGTGAGAGGTGATTATATTCCCAATCAGACAGAATAGATATTCCCAGTGAGAGGTGACTGTTATTCCCAATGAGACAGAATAGATATTCCCAGTGAAAGGAGACTGATATTCCCAGTGAGTTGAGAGTGATATTCCCAGCGATAGGAGACTGTTATTCAAAGTGAGACAGAATAGATATTCCCAGTGAGAGGAGACTGATATTCCCAGAGGCAGAAGACTGATATTCCCAGTGAAATGAGACTGATATTCCCAGTGAGACAGAATAGATATTCCCAGAGAGAGGAGACTGATATTCCCAATGAGAGGAGACTGATATTCCCAGTGAGAAAGAAAAGATATTCCCAGTGAAAGGAGAATGATATACCCAGTGAAAGGAGACTGCTATTCCCAGTGAGAGGAGACAGATATTCCCAGTGAGAGGAAACTGATATTCCCAGTGAAAGGAGACTGATATTCAGAGTGAGACAGAATAGGTATTCCCAGTGAGAGGATATTGAGATTCCCATTGAGTGGAGACTGATATTCCCAGTGAGACAGAATAGACATTCCCAGTGAGAGCAGACAGATATTCCCACTGAGACAGAATAGATATTCCCAGTGAGAGGAGACTGATATTCAAAAGTGAGACAGAATACATATTCCCAGTGAGAGGAGACTGATATTCCGAATGAGACAGAATAGATATTACCAGTGAAAGGAGACTGATATTCCCAGTGAGAGGAGACTGATATTCCCAGTGAAAGGAGACTGTTATTCCCAATGAGAAATAATAGATATTCCCAATGAGAGGAGACTGATATTCCCAGTGAGACAGAATAGATATTCCCAGTGAAAGGTGACTGATATTCCCCATGAGA
Organism: Carcharodon carcharias; assembly: GCF_017639515.1. Taxonomy (NCBI): domain Eukaryota; kingdom Metazoa; phylum Chordata; class Chondrichthyes; order Lamniformes; family Lamnidae; genus Carcharodon; species Carcharodon carcharias. The sequence continues at coordinate 2,530,020 of NW_024470654.1, forward strand.
CAGAATAGATATTCCCAGTGAGTGGAGACTGATATTCCCAGTGAAAGGAGACTGATATTCCCAGTGAGTGGAGACTGATATTCCCAGTGAGACAGAATAGATATTCCCAGTTAGAGGAGACTGATATTCCCACTGAGACAGAATAGATATTCCCAGTGAGAGGAGACGGATATTCCCAGTTTTACAGAATGGTTATTCCCAGTGAGAGGAGACTGATATTCCCAGTGAGACAGAATAGATATTCCCAGTGAGAGGAGACTGATATTCCAACTGAGACAGAATAGATATTTCCAGTGAGAGTTGACTGATATTCCTTCTGAGACAGAATAGATATTCCCAGTGAGAGGAGACTGATATTACCAATGAGACAAAATAGATATTCCCAGTGTGAGGAGACTCTTATTCCCAATGAGACAGAATAGATATTCCCAGTGAAAGGAGACTGATATTCCCAGTGAGAGGAGACTACTATTCCCAGTGAGACAGAATAGATATTCCCAGTGAGAGGAGACTGATATTCCCAGTGAGACAAAATAGATATTCCCTGTGAGATGAGACTCATATTCCCAGTGAGAAGAAACTGATATTCCCAGTGAGAGGAGACTGATATTACCAATGAGACAAAATAGATATTCCCAGTGTGAGGAGACTCTTATTCCCAATGAGACAGAATAGATATTCCCAGTGAAAGGAGACTGATATTCCCAGTGAGAGGAGACTACTATTCCCAGTGAGACAGAATCGATATTCCCAGTGAGAGGAGACTGATATTCCCAGTGAGACAAAATAGATATTCCCTGTGAGATGAGACTCATATTCCCAGTGAGAAGAAACTGATATTCCCAGTGAGAGGAGACTGATATTCCCAGTGAGACAAATTGATATTCCCAGTGAGAGGAGACTGATATTCCCACTGAGACAGAATAGATATTCGCAGTGAGAGGAGACTGATATTCCCAGTGAGAGGAGACTGACATTCCCTGCGAGACAGAATAGATATTCCCAGTGAGAGGAGACTGATATTCCCAGTGAGAAGAGACTGATATTCCCAGTTAGAGGAGACTGATATTCCAACGGAGACAGAATAGATATTCCCAGTGAGAGGAGACTGATATTCCCACTGAGACAGAATAGGTATTCCCGGTGAGAGGAGGCTGATATTCCTAATGAGCAGAGACTGATATTCCCAGTGCGACAGAATAGATATTCCCACTGAAAGGCTACTGATATTCCCAGTGAGAGGAGACTGATATTCCCAGTGAGAGGGGACTGATATTCCCAGTGAGACAGAATAGATATTCCCACTGAGAGGAGACTGATATTCCCAGTGAGACAGAATACATATTCCCAGTGAGAGGAGACTGATATTCCCACTGAGACAGAATAGATATTCCCAGTGTGATGAGACTGATATTCCCACTGAGACAGAATAGATATTCCCAATGAGAGGAGACTGATATTCCCACAGAGACAGAATAGATAATCCCCGTGAGAAGAGACCGATATTCGCAGTCAGACAGAATAGATATTCCCAGTGAGAGGTGATTATATTCCCAATCAGACAGAATAGATATTCCCAGTGAGAGGTGACTGTTATTCCCAATGAGACAGAATAGATATTCCCAGTGAAAGGAGACTGATATTCCCAGTGAGTTGAGAGTGATATTCCCAGCGATAGGAGACTGTTATTCAAAGTGAGACAGAATAGATATTCCCAGTGAGAGGAGACTGATATTCCCAGAGGCAGAAGACTGATATTCCCAGTGAAATGAGACTGATATTCCCAGTGAGACAGAATAGATATTCCCAGAGAGAGGAGACTGATATTCCCAATGAGAGGAGACTGATATTCCCAGTGAGAAAGAAAAGATATTCCCAGTGAAAGGGAATGATATACCCAGTGAAAGGAGACTGCTATTCCCAGTGAGAGGAGACAGATATTCCCAGTGAGAGGAAACTGATATTCCCAGTGAAAGGAGACTGATATTCAGAGTGAGACAGAATAGGTATTCCCAGTGAGAGGATATTGAGATTCCCATTGAGTGGAGACTGATATTCCCAGTGAGACAGAATAGACATTCCCAGTGAGAGCAGACAGATATTCCCACTGAGACAGAATAGATATTCCCAGTGAGAGGAGACTGATATTCAAAAGTGAGACAGAATACATATTCCCAGTGAGAGGAGACTGATATTCCCAATGAGACACAATAGATATTACCAGTGAAAGGAGACTGATATTCCCAGTGAGAGGAGACTGATATTCCCAGTGAAAGGAGACTGTTATTCCCAATGAGAAAGAATAGATATTCCCAATGAGAGGAGACTGATATTCCCAGTGAGACAGAATAGATATTCCCAGTGAAAGGTGACTGATATTCCCCATGAGACAGAATAGATATTCCCAGTGAAAGGAGACTGATATTCCCAGTGAAAGGAGACTGATATTCCCAGTGAGTGGAGACTGATATTCCCAGTGAGACAGAATAGATATTCCCAGTTAGAGGAGACTGATATTCCCATTGAGACAGAATAGATATTCCCAGTGAGAGGAGACGGATATTCCCAGTTTTACAGAATGGTTATTCCCAGTGAGAGGAGACTGATATTCCCAGTGAGACAGAATAGATATTCCCAGTGAGAGGAGACTGATATTCCAACTGAGACAGAATAGATATTTCCAGTGAGAGTTGACTGATATTCCTTCTGAGACAGAATAGATATTCCCAGTGAGAGGAGACTGATATTACCAATGAGACAAAATAGATATTCCCAGTGTGAGGAGACTCTTATTCCCAATGAGACAGAATAGATATTCCCAGTGAAAGGAGACTGATATTCCCAGTGAGAGGAGACTACTATTCCCAGTGAGACAGAATAGATATTCCCAGTGAGAGGAGACTGATATTCCCAGTGAGACAAAATAGATATTCCCTGTGAGATGAGACTCATATTCCCAGTGAGAAGAAACTGATATTCCCAGTGAGAGGAGACTGATATTACCAATGAGACAAAATAGATATTCCCAGTGTGAGGAGACTCTTATTCCCAATGAGACAGAATAGATATTCCCAGTGAAAGGAGACTGATATTCCCAGTGAGAGGAGACTACTATTCCCAGTGAGACAGAATAGATATTCCCAGTGAGAGGAGACTGATATTCCCAGTGAGACAAAATAGATATTCCCTGTGAGATGAGACTCATATTCCCAGTGAGAAGAAACTGATATTCCCAGTGAGAGGAGACTGATATTCCCAGTGAGACAAATTGATATTCCCAGTGAGAGGAGACTGATATTCCCACTGAGACAGAATAGATATTCGCAGTGAGAGGAGACTGATATTCCCAGTGAGAGGAGACTGACATTCCCTGCGAGACAGAATAGATATTCCCAGTGAGAGGAGACTGATATTCCCAGTGAGAAGAGACTGATATTCCCAGTTAGAGGAGACTGATATTCCAACGGAGACAGAATAGATATTCCCAGTGAGAGGAGACTGATATTCCCACTGAGACAGAATAGGTATTCCCGGTGAGAGGAGGCTGATATTCCTAATGAGCAGAGACTGATATTCCCAGTGCGACAGAATAGATATTCCCACTGAAAGGCTACTGATATTCCCAGTGAGAGGAGACTGATATTCCCAGTGAGAGGGGACTGATATTCCCAGTGAGACAGAATAGATATTCCCACTGAGAGGAGACTGATATTCCCAGTGAGACAGAATACATATTCCCAGTGAGAGGAGACTGATATTCCCACTGAGACAGAATAGATATTCCCAGTGTGATGAGACTGATATTCCCACTGAGACAGAATAGATATTCCCAATGAGAGGAGACTGATATTCCCACTGAGACAGAATAGATATTCCCCGTGAGAAGAGACCGATATTCGCAGTCAGACAGAATAGATATTCCCAGTGAGAGGTGATTATATTCCCAATCAGACTGACTAGATATTCCCAGTGAGAGGTGACTGTTATTCCCAATGAGACAGAATAGATATTCCCAGTGAAAGGAGACTGATATTCCCAGTGAGTTGAGAGTGATATTCCCAGCGATAGGAGACTGTTATTCAAAGTGAGACAGAATAGATATTCCCAGTGAGAGGAGACTGATATTCCCAGAGGCAGAAGACTGATATTCCCAGTGAAAAGAGACTGATATTCCCAGTGAGACAGAATAGATATTCCCAGAGAGAGGAGACTGATATTCCCAATGAGAGGAGACTGATATTCCCAGTGAGAAAGAAAAGATATTCCCAGTGAAAGGAGAATGATATACCCAGTGAAAGGAGACTGCTATTCCCAGTGAGAGGAGACAGATATTCCCAGTGAGAGGAAACTGATATTCCCAGTGAAAGGAGACTGATATTCAGAGTGAGACAGAATAGGTATTCCCAGTGAGAGGATATTGAGATTCCCATTGAGTGGAGACTGATATTCCCAGTGAGACAGAATAGACATTCCCAGTGAGAGCAGACAGATATTCCCACTGAGACAGAATAGATATTCCCAGTGAGAGGAGACTGATATTCAAAAGTGAGACAGAATACATATTCCCAGTGAGAGGAGACTGATATTCCGAATGAGACAGAATAGATATTACCAGTGAAAGGAGACTGATATTCCCAGTGAGAGGAGACTGATATTCCCAGTGAAAGGAGACTGTTATTCCCAATGAGAAAGAATAGATATTCCCAATGAGAGGAGACTGATATTCCCAGTGAGACAGAATAGATATTCCCAGTGAAAGGTGACTGATATTCCCCATGAGACAGAATAGATATTCCCAGTGAAAGGAGACTGATATTCCCAGTGAAAGGAGACTGATATTCCCAGTGAGTGGAGACTGATATTCCCAGTGAGACAGAATAGATATTCCCAGTTAGAGGAGACTGATATTCCCACTGAGACAGAATAGATATTCCCAGTGAGAGGTGACGGATATTCCCAGTTTTACAGAATGGTTATTCCCAGTGAGAGGAGACTGATATTCCCAGTGAGACAGAATAGATATTCCCAGTGAGAGGAGACTGATATTCCAACTGAGACAGAATAGATATTTCCAGTGAGAGTTGACTGATATTCCTTCTGAGACAGAATAGATATTCCCAGTGAGAGGAGACTGATATTACCAATGAGACAAAATAGATATTCCCAGTGTGAGGAGACTCTTATTCCCAATGAGACAGAATAGATATTCCCAGTGAAAGGAGACTGATATTCCCAGTGAGAGGAGACTACTATTCCCAGTGAGACAGAATAGATATTCCCAGTGAGAGGAGACTGATATTCCCAGTGAGACAAAATAGATATTCCCTGTGAGATGAGACTCATATTCCCAGTGAGAAGAAACTGATATTCCCAGTGAGAGGAGACTGATATTCCCAGTGAGACAAATTGATATTCCCAGTGAGAGGAGACTGATATTCCCACTGAGACAGATTAGATATTCGCAGTGAGAGGAGACTGATATTCCCAGTGAGAGGAGACTGACATTCCCTGCGAGACAGAATAGATATTCCCAGTGAGAGGAGACTGATATTCCCAGTGAGAAGAGACTGATATTCCCAGTTAGAGGAGACTGATATTCCAACGGAGACAGAATAGATGTTCCCAGTGAGAGGAGACTGATATTCCCACTGAGACAGAATAGGTATTCCCGGTGAGAGGAGGCTGATATTCCTAATGAGCAGAGACTGATATTCCCAGTGCGACAGAATAGATATTCCCACTGAAAGGCTACTGATATTCCCAGTGAGAGGAGACTGATATTCCCAGTGAGAGGGGACTGATATTCCCAGTGAGACAGAATAGATATTCCCACTGAGAGGAGACTGATATTCCCAGTGAGACAGAATACATATTCCCAGTGAGAGGAGACTGATATTCCCACTGAGACAGAATAGATATTCCCAGTGTGATGAGACTGATATTCCCACTGAGACAGAATAGATATTCCCAATGAGAGGAGACTGATATTCCCACTGAGACAGAATAGACATTCCCCGTGAGAAGAGACCGATATTCGCAGTCAGACAGAATAGATATTCCCAGTGAGAGGTGATTATATTCCCAATCAGACTGACTAGATATTCCCAGTGAGAGGTGACTGTTATTCCCAATGAGACAGAATAGATATTCCCAGTGAAAGGAGACTGATATTCCCAGTGAGTTGAGAGTGATATTCCCAGCGATAGGAGACTGTTATTCAAAGTGAGACAGAATAGATATTCCCAGTGAGAGGAGACTGATATTCCCAGAGGCAGAAGACTGATATTCCCAGTGAAATGAGACTGATATTCCCAGTGAGACAGAATAGATATTCCCAGAGAGAGGAGACTGATATTCCCAATGAGAGGAGACTGATATTCCCAGTGAGAAAGAAAAGATATTCCCAGTGAAAGGAGAATGATATACCCAGTGAAAGGAGACTGCTATTCCCAGTGAGAGGAGACAGATATTCCCAGTGAGAGGAAACTGATATTCCCAGTGAAAGGAGACTGATATTCAGAGTGAGACAGAATAGGTATTCCCAGTGAGAGGATATTGAGATTCCCATTGATTGGAGACTGATATTCCCAGTGAGACAGAATAGACATTCCCAGTGAGAGCAGACAGATATTCCCACTGAGACAGAATAGATATTCCCAGTGAGAGGAGACTGATATTCAAAAGTGAGACAGAATACATATTCCCAGTGAGAGGAGACTGATATTCCGAATGAGACAGAATAGATATTACCAGTGAAAGGAGACTGATATTCCCAGTGAGAGGAGACTGATATTCCCAGTGAAAGGAGACTGTTATTCCCAATGAGAAAGAATAGATATTCCCAATGAGAGGAGACTGATATTCCCAGTGAGACAGAATAGATATTCCCAGTGAAAGGTGACTGATATTCCCCATGAGACAGAATAGATATTCCCAGTGAAAGGAGACTGATATTCCCAGTGAAAGGAGACTGATATTCCCAGTGAGTGGAGACTGATATTCCCAGTGAGACAGAATAGATATTCCCAGTTAGAGGAGACTGATATTCCCACTGAGACAGAATAGATATTCCCAATGAGAGGAGACTGATATTCCCACTGAGACAGAATAGATATTCCCCGTGAGAAGAGACCGATATTCGCAGTCAGACAGAATAGATATTCCCAGTGAGAGGTGATTATATTCCCAATCAGACAGAATAGATATTCCCAGTGAGAGGTTACTGTTATTCCCAATGAGACAGAATAGATATTCCCAGTGAAAGGAGACTGATATTCCCAGTGAGTTGAGAGTGATATTCCCAGCGATAGGAGACTGTTATTCAAAGTGAGACAGAATAGATATTCCCAGTGAGAGGAGACTGATATTCCCAGAGGCAGAAGACTGATATTCCCAGTGAAATGAGACTGATATTCCCAGTGAGACAGACTAGATATTCCCAGAGAGAGGAGACTGATATTCCCAATGAGAGGAGACTGATATTCCCAGTGAGAAAGAAAAGATATTCCCAGTGAAAGGAGAATGATATACCCAGTGAAAGGAGACTGCTATTCCCAGTGAGAGGAGACAGATATTCCCAGTGAGAGGAAACTGATATTCCCAGTGAAAGGAGACTGATATTCAGAGTGAGACAGAATAGGTATTCCCAGTGAGAGGATATTGAGATTCCCATTGAGTGGAGACTGATATTCCCAGTGAGACAGAATAGACATTCCCAGTGAGAGCAGACAGATATTCCCACTGAGACAGAATAGATATTCCCAGTGAGAGGAGACTGATATTCAAAAGTGAGACAGAATACATATTCCCAGTGAGAGGAGACTGATATTCCGAATGAGACAGAATAGATATTACCAGTGAAAGGAGACTGATATTCCCAGTGAGAGGAGACTGATATTCCCAGTGAAAGGAGACTGTTATTCCCAATGAGAAAGAATAGATATTCCCAATGAGAGGAGACTGATATTCCCAGTGAGACAGAATAGATATTACCAGTGAAAGGTGACTGATATTCCCCATGAGACAGAATAGATATTCCCAGTGAAAGGAGACTGATATTCCCAGTGAAAGGAGACTGATATTCCCAGTGAGTGGAGACTGATATTCCCAGTGAGACAGAATAGATATTCCCAGTTAGAGGAGACTGATATTCCCACTGAGACAGAATAGATATTCCCAGTGAGAGGAGACGGATATTCCCAGTTTTACAGAATGGTTATTCCCAGTGAGAGGAGACTGATATTCCCAGTGAGACAGAATAGATATTCCCAGTGAGAGGAGACTGATATTCCAACTGAGACAGAATAGATATTTCCAGTGAGAGTTGACTGATATTCCTTCTGAGACAGAATAGATATTCCCAGTGAGAGGAGACTGATATTACCAATGAGACAAAATAGATATTCCCAGTGTGAGGAGACTCTTATTCCCAATGAGACAGAATAGATATTCCCAGTGAAAGGAGACTGATATTCCCAGTGAGAGGAGACTACTATTCCCAGTGAGACAGAATAGATATTCCCAGTGAGAGGAGACTGATATTCCCAGTGAGACAAAATAGATATTCCCTGTGAGATGAGACTCATATTCCCAGTGAGAAGAAACTGATATTCCCAGTGAGAGGAGACTGATATTCCCAGTGAGACAAATTGATATTCCCAGTGAGAGGAGACTGATATTCCCACTGAGACAGAATAGATATTCGCAGTGAGAGGAGACTGATATTCCCAGTGATAGGAGACTGACATTCCCTGCGAGACAGAATAGATATTCCCAGTGAGAGGAGACTGATATTCCCAGTGAGAAGAGACTGATATTCCCAGTTAGAGGAGACTGATATTCCAACGGAGACAGAATAGATATTCCCAGTGAGAGGAGACTGATATTCCCACTGAGACAGAATAGGTATTCCCGGTGAGAGGAGGCTGATATTCCTAATGAGCAGAGACTGATATTCCCAGTGCGACAGAATAGATATTCCCACTGAAAGGCTACTGATATTCCCAGTGAGAGGAGACTGATATTCCCAGTGAGAGGGGACTGATATTCCCAGTGAGACAGAATAGATATTCCCACTGAGAGGAGACTGATATTCCCAGTGAGACAGAATACATATTCCTAGTGAGAGGAGACTGATATTCCCACTGAGACAGAATAGATATTCCCAGTGTGATGAGACTGATATTCCCACTGAGACAGAATAGATATTCCCAATGAGAGGAGACTGATATTCCCACTGAGACAGAATAGATATTCCCCGTGAGAAGAGACCGATATTCGCAGTCAGACAGAATAGATATTCCCAGTGAGAGGTGATTATATTCCCAATCAGACAGAATAGATATTCCCAGTGAGAGGTTACTGTTATTCCCAATGAGACAGAATAGATATTCCCAGTGAAAGGAGACTGATATTCCCAGTGAGTTGAGAGTGATATTCCCAGCGATAGGAGACTGTTATTCAAAGTGAGACAGAATAGATATTCCCAGTGAGAGGAGACTGATATTCCCAGAGGCAGAAGACTGATATTCCCAGTGAAATGAGACTGATATTCCCAGTGAGACAGAATAGATATTCCCAGAGAGAGGAGACTGATATTCCCAATGAGAGGAGACTGATATTCCCAGTGAGAAAGAAAAGATATTCCCAGTGAAAGGAGAATGATATACCCAGTGAAAGGAGACTGCTATTCCCAGTGAGAGGAGACAGATATTCCCAGTGAGAGGAAACTGATATTCCCAGTGAAAGGAGACTGATATTCAGAGTGAGACAGAATAGGTATTCCCAGTGAGAGGATATTGAGATTCCCATTGAGTGGAGACTGATATTCCCAGTGAGACAGAATAGACATTCCCAGTGAGAGCAGACAGATATTCCCACTGAGACAGAATAGATATTCCCAGTGAGAGGAGACTGATATTCAAAAGTGAGACAGAATACATATTCCCAGTGAGAGGAGACTGATATTCCGAATGAGACAGAATAGATATTACCAGTGAAAGGAGACTGATATTCCCAGTGAGAGGAGACTGATATTCCCAGTGAAAGGAGACTGTTATTCCCAATGAGAAAGAATAGATATTCCCAATGAGAGGAGACTGATATTCCCAGTGAGACAGAATAGATATTCCCAGTGAAAGGTGACTGATATTCCCCATGAGACAGAATAGATATTCCCAGTGAAAGGAGACTGATATTCCCAGTGAAAGGAGACTGATATTCCCAGTGAGTGGAGACTGATATTCCCAGTGAGACAGAATAGATATTCCCAGTTAGAGGAGACTGATATTCCCACTGAGACAGAATAGATATTCCCAGTGAGAGGAGATGGATATTCCCAGTTTTACAGAATGGTTAATCCCAGTGAGAGGAGACTGATATTCCCAGTGAGACAGAATAGATATTCCCAGTGAGAGGAGACTGATATTCCAACTGAGACAAAATAGATATTTCCAGTGAGAGTTGACTGATATTCCTTCTGAGACAGAATAGATATTCCCAGTGAGAGGAGACTGATATTACCAATGAGACAAAATAGATATTCCCAGTGTGAGGAGACTCTTATTCCCAATGAGACAGAATAGATATTCCCAGTGAAAGGAGACTGATATTCCCAGTGAGTGGAGACTGATATTGCCAGTGAAAGGAGACTGATATTCAAAGTGAGAAAGAATAGATATTCCCAGTGAGAGGAGACTGATATTCCCAGTGAGAGGAGACTACTATTCCCAGTGAGACAGAATAGATATTCCCAGTGATACGAGACTGATATTCCCAGTGAGACAGAATAGATAATCCCTGTGAGACAGAATAGATATTCCCAGTGGCAGAAGATTGATATTCCCAGTGAAAGGAGACTGATATTCCAGTGAGATAGAATACATATTCCCAGTGAAAGGAGACTGATATTCCCAGTGAGAGGAGACAGATATTCCCAGTGAGACTGAATAGATATTCCCAGAGAGAGGAGACTGATATTCCCAATGAGAGAAGACTGCTATTCCCAGTGAGAAAGAAATGATATTCCCAGTGAAAGGAGAATGATATACCCAGTGAAAGGAGACTGCTATTCCCAGTGAGAAGAGACTGACATTCCCAGTGAGAGCAAACTGATATTCCCAGTGAAAGTAGACTGATATTCAGAGTGAGAGAGAATAGTTATTCCTTGAGAGGATATTGAGATTCCCAGTGAGTGGAGACTGATATTCCCAGTGAGACAGAATAGACAGTCCCAGTGAGAGCAGACTGATATTCCCACTGAGACAGAATAGATATTCCCAGTGAGAGGAGACTGATATTCCGAATGAGACAGAATAGATATTCCCAGTGAAAGGAGACTGATATTCCCAGTGAGAGGAGACTGATATTCCCAGTGAAAGGAGACTGTTATTCAAAGTGAGACAGAATAGATATTCCCAGTGAGAGGAGATTGATATTCCTAGTGAGAGTAGACTGATATTCCCAGTGAACACAATAGATATTCCCAGTGAGAGGAGACTGATACTCCAAGTGAGAAGAGACTGATATTCCCAGTGAGAGTAGACTGATATTCCCAATGAGAAAGAATAGATATTCCCAATGAGAGGAGACTGATATTCCCAGTGAGACAGAATAGATATTCCCAGTGAAAGGCGACTGATATTCCCCATAAGACAGAATAGATATTCCCAGTGAAAGGAGACTGATATTCCCATTGAAAGGAGACTGATATTCCCAATGAGAAGAGACTAATATTCCCAGTGAGCCAGTATTGATATTCCCAGTGACAGGAGACTGATGTTCCGAATGAGGCAGAATAGATATTTCCAGTGAGAGGAGACTGATTTTCCCAGTGAGACAGAATAGATATTCCCAGTGACAGGAGACTGATATTCCCAGTGAGAGGAGACTGATATTCCCATTGAAAGGAGATTGTTATTCAAAGTGAGACAGAATAGATATTCCCAGTGAGAGGAGATTGATATTCCCAGTGAGAGTAGACTGATATTCCCAGTGAACAGAATAGATATTCCCAGTGAGAGGAGACTGATATTCCCAGTGAGAAGAGACTGATATTCCCAGTGAGAGTAGACTGATATTCCAGGTAAAAGGAGACTGTTATACAAAGTGAGACAGAATGGATATTCCCAGTGAGAGGAGACTGATATTCCCAGTGAGAGGAGACTGATATTCCCAGTGAGAGGAGACTACTATTCCCAGTGAGACAGAATAGATATTCCCAGTGAGAGGAGACTGATATTCCCAGTGAGACAAAATAGATATTCCCTGTGAGATGAGACTCATATTCCCAGTGAGAAGAAACTGATATTCCCAGTGAGAGGAGACTGATATTCCCAGTGAGAGGAGACTGATATTCCCACTGAGACAGAATAGATATTCGCAGTGAGAGGAGACTGATATTCCCAGTGAGAGGAGACTGATATTCCCTGCGAGACAGAATAAATATTCCCAGTGAGAGGAGACTGATATTCCCAGTGAGAGGAGACTGACATTCCCTGCGAGACAGAATAGATATTCCCAGTGAGAGGAGACTGATATTCCCAGTGAGAAGAGACTGATATTCCCAGTTAGAGGAGACTGATATTCCAACGGAGACAGAATAGATATTCCCAGTGAGAGGAGACTGATATTCCCACTGAGACAGAATAGGTATTCCCGGTGAGAGGAGGCTGATATTCCTAATGAGCAGAGACTGATATTCCCAGTGCGACAGAATAGATATTCCCACTGAAAGGCTACTGATATTCCCAGTGAGAGGAGACTGATATTCCCAGTGAGAGGGGACTGATATTCCCAGTGAGACAGAATAGATATTCCCACTGAGAGGGGACTGATATTCCCAGTGAGACAGAATACATATTCCCAGTGAGAGGAGACTGATATTCCCACTGAGACAGAATAGATATTCCCAGTGTGATGAGACTGATATTCCCACTGAGACAGAATAGATATTCCCAATGAGAGGAGACTGATATTCCCACTGAGACAGAATAGATATTCCCCGTGAGAAGAGACCGATATTCGCAGTCAGACAGAATAGATATTCCCAGTGAGAGGTGATTATATTCCCAATCAGACAGAATAGATATTCCCAGTGAGAGGTTACTGTTATTCCCAATGAGACAGAATAGATATTCCCAGTGAAAGGAGACTGATATTCCCAGTGAGTTGAGAGTGATATTCCCAGCGATAGGAGACTGTTATTCAAAGTGAGACAGAATAGATATTCCCAGTGAGAGGAGACTGATATTCCCAGAGGCAGAAGACTGATATTCCCAGTGAAATGAGACTGATATTCCCAGTGAGACAGAATAGATATTCCCAGAGAGAGGAGATTGATATTCCCAATGAGAGGAGACTGATATTCCCAGTGAGAAAGAAAAGATATTCCCAGTGAAAGGAGAATGATATACCCAGTGAAAGGAGACTGCTATTCCCAGTGAGAGGAGACAGGTATTCCCAGTGAGAGGAAACTGATATTCCCAGTGAAAGGAGACTGATATTCAGAGTGAGACAGAATAGGTATTCCCAGTGAGAGGATATTGAGATTCCCATTGAGTGGAGACTGATATTCCCAGTGAGACAGAATAGACATTCCCAGTGAGAGCAGACAGATATTCCCACTGAGACAGAATAGATATTCCCAGTGAGAGGAGACTGATATTCAAAAGTGAGACAGAATACATATTCCCAGTGAGAGGAGACTGATATTCCGAATGAGACACAATAGATATTACCAGTGAAAGGAGACTGATATTCCCAGTGAGAGGAGACTGATATTCCCAGTGAAAGGAGACTGTTATTCCCAATGAGAAAGAATAGATATTCCCAATGAGAGGAGAGTGATATTCCCAGTGAGACAGAATAGATATTCCCAGTGAAAGGTGACTGATATTCCCCATGAGACAGAATAGATATTCCCAGTGAAAGGAGACTGATATTCCCAGTGAAAGGAGACTGATATTCCCAGTGAGTGGAGACTGATATTCCCAGTGAAAGGAGACTGTTATTCAAAGTGAGACAGAATAGATATTCCCAGTGAGAGGAGATTGATATTCCTAGTGAGAGTAGACTGATATTCCCAGTGAACACAATAGATATTCCCAGTGAGAGGAGACTGATACTCCAAGTGAGAAGAGACTGATATTCCCAGTGAGAGTAGACTGATATTCCCAATGAGAAAGAATAGATATTCCCAATGAGAGGAGACTGATATTCCCAGTGAGACAGAATAGATATTCCCAGTGAAAGGCGACTGATATTCCCCATAGGACAGAATAGATATTCCCAGTGAAAGGAGACTGATATTCCCATTGAAAGGAGACTGATATTCCCAATGAGAGGAGACTAATATTCCCAGTGAGCCAGTATTGATATTCCCAGTGACAGGAGACTGATGTTCCGAATGAGGCAGAATAGATATTTCCAGTGAGAGGAGACTGATTTTCCCAGTGAGACAGAATAGATATTCCCAGTGACAGGAGACTGATATTCCCAGTGAGAGGAGACTGATATTCCCATTGAAAGGAGATTGTTATTCAAAGTGAGACAGAATAGATATTCCCAGTGAGAGGAGATTGATATTCCAGTGAGAGTAGACTGATATTCCCAGTGAACAGAATAGATATTCCCAGTGAGAGGAGACTGATATTCCCAGTGAGAAGAGACTGATATTCCCAGTGAGAGTAGACTGATATTCCAGGTAAAAGGAGACTGTTATACAAAGTGAGACAGAATAGATATTCCCAGTGAGAGGAGACTGATATTCCCAGTGAGAGGAGACTGATATTCCCAGTGAGAGGAGACTACTATTCCCAGTGAGACAGAATAGATATTCCCAGTGAGAGGAGACTGATATTCCCAGTGAGACAAAATAGATATTCCCTGTGAGATGAGACTCATATTCCCAGTGAGAAGAAACTGATATTCCCAGTGAGAGGAGACTGATATTCCCAGTGAGACAAATTGATATTCCCAGTGAGAGGAGACTGATATTCCCACTGAGACAGAATAGATATTCACAGTGAGAGGAGACTGATATTCCCAGTGAGAGGAGACTGACATTCCCTGCGAGACAGAATAGATATTCCCAGTGAGAGGAGACTGATATTCCCAGTGAGAAGAGACTGATATTCCCAGTTAGAGGAGACTGATATTCCAACGGAGACAGAATAGATATTCCCAGTGAGAGGAGACTGATATTCCCACTGAGACAGAATAGGTATTCCCGGTGAGAGGAGGCTGATATTCCTAATGAGCAGAGACTGATATTCCCAGTGCGACAGAATAGATATTCCCACTGAAAGGCTACTGATATTCCCAGTGAGAGGAGACTGATATTCCCAGTGAGAGGGGACTGAAATTCCCAGTGAGACAGAATAGATATTCCCACTGAGAGGGGACTGATATTCCCAGTGAGACAGAATACATATTCCCAGTGAGAGGAGACTGATATTCCCACTGAGACAGAATAGATATTCCCAGTGTGATGAGACTGATATTCCCACTGAGACAGAATAGATATTCCCAATGAGAGGAGACTGATATTCCCACTGAGACAGAATAGATATTCCCCGTGAGAAGAGACCGATATTCGCAGTCAGACAGAATAGATATTCCCAGTGAGAGGTGATTATATTCCCAATCAGACAGAATAGATATTCCCAGTGAGAGGTGACTGTTATTCCCAATGAGACAGAATAGATATTCCCAGTGAAAGGAGACTGATATTCCCAGTGAGTTGAGAGTGATATTCCCAGCGATAGGAGACTGTTATTCAAAGTGAGACAGAATAGATATTCCCAGTGAGAGGAGACTGATATTCCCAGAGGCAGAAGACTGATATTCCCAGTGAAATGAGACTGATATTCCCAGTGAGACAGAATAGATATTCCCAGAGAGAGGAGACTGATATTCCCAATGAGAGGAGACTGATATTCCCAGTGAGAAAGAAAAGATATTCCCAGTGAAAGGAGAATGATATACCCAGTGAAAGGAGACTGCTATTCCCAGTGAGAGGAGACAGGTATTCCAGTGAGAGGAAACTGATATTCCCAGTGAAAGGAGACTGATATTCAGAGTGAGACAGAATAGGTATTCCCAGTGAGAGGATATTGAGATTCCCATTGAGTGGAGACTGATATTCCCAGTGAGACAGAATAGACATTCCCAGTGAGAGCAGACAGATATTCCCACTGAGACAGAATAGATATTCCCAGTGAGAGGAGACTGATATTCAAAAGTGAGACAGAATACATATTCCCAGTGAGAGGAGACTGATATTCCGAATGAGACACAATAGATATTACCAGTGAAAGGAGACTGATATTCCCAGTGAGAGGAGACTGATATTCCAGTGAAAGGAGACTGTTATTCCCAATGAGAAAGAATAGATATTCCCAATGAGAGGAGAGTGATATTCCCAGTGAGACAGAATAGATATTCCCAGTGAAAGGTGACTGATATTCCCCATGAGACAGAATAGATATTCCCAGTGAAAGGAGACTGATATTCCCAGTGAAAGGAGACTGATATTCCCAGTGAGTGGAGACTGATATTCCCAGTGAAAGGAGACTGTTATTCAAAGTGAGACAGAATAGATATTCCCAGTGAGAGGAGATTGATATTCCTAGTGAGAGTAGACTGATATTCCCAGTGAACACAATAGATATTCCCAGTGAGAGGAGACTGATACTCCAAGTGAGAAGAGACTGATATTCCCAGTGAGAGTAGACTGATATTCCCAATGAGAAAGAATAGATATTCCCAATGAGAGGAGACTGATATTCCCAGTGAGACAGAATAGATATTCCCAGTGAAAGGCGACTGATATTCCCCATAGGACAGAATAGATATTCCCAGTGAAAGGAGACTGATATTCCCATTGAAAGGAGACTGATATTCCCAATGAGAGGAGACTAATATTCCCAGTGAGCCAGTATTGATATTCCCAGTGACAGGAGACTGATGTTCCGAATGAGGCAGAATAGATATTTCCAGTGAGAGGAGACTGATTTTCCCAGTGAGACAGAATAGATATTCCCAGTGACAGGAGACTGATATTCCCAGTGAGAGGAGACTGATATTCCCATTGAAAGGAGATTGTTATTCAAAGTGAGACAGAATAGATATTCCCAGTGAGAGGAGATTGATATTCCAGTGAGAGTAGACTGATATTCCCAGTGAACAGAATAGATATTCCCAGTGAGAGGAGACTGATATTCCCAGTGAGAAGAGACTGATATTCCCAGTGAGAGTAGACTGATATTCCAGGTAAAAGGAGACTGTTATACAAAGTGAGACAGAATAGATATTCCCAGTGAGAGGAGACTGATATTCCCAGTGAGAGGAGACTGATATTCCCAGTGAGAGGAGACTACTATTCCCAGTGAGACAGAATAGATATTCCCAGTGAGAGGAGACTGATATTCCCAGTGAGACAAAATAGATATTCCCTGTGAGATGAGACTCATATTCCCAGTGAGAAGAAACTGATATTCCCAGTGAGAGGAGACTGATATTCCCAGTGAGACAAATTGATATTCCCAGTGAGAGGAGACTGATATTCCCACTGAGACAGAATAGATATTCACAGTGAGAGGAGACTGATATTCCCAGTGAGAGGAGACTGACATTCCCTGCGAGACAGAATAGATATTCCCAGTGAGAGGAGACTGATATTCCCAGTGAGAAGAGACTGATATTCCCAGTTAGAGGAGACTGATATTCCAACGGAGACAGAATAGATATTCCCAGTGAGAGGAGACTGATATTCCCACTGAGACAGAATAGGTATTCCCGGTGAGAGGAGGCTGATATTCCTAATGAGCAGAGACTGATATTCCCAGTGCGACAGAATAGATATTCCCACTGAAAGGCTACTGATATTCCCAGTGAGAGGAGACTGATATTCCCAGTGAGAGGGGACTGAAATTCCCAGTGAGACAGAATAGATATTCCCACTGAGAGGGGACTGATATTCCCAGTGAGACAGAATACATATTCCCAGTGAGAGGAGACTGATATTCCCACTGAGACAGAATAGATATTCCCAGTGTGATGAGACTGATATTCCCACTGAGACAGAATAGATATTCCCAATGAGAGGAGACTGATATTCCCACTGAGACAGAATAGATATTCCCCGTGAGAAGAGACCGATATTCGCAGTCAGACAGAATAGATATTCCCAGTGAGAGGTGATTATATTCCCAATCAGACAGAATAGATATTCCCAGTGAGAGGTGACTGTTATTCCCAATGAGACAGAATAGATATTCCCAGTGAAAGGAGACTGATATTCCCAGTGAGTTGAGAGTGATATTCCCAGCGATAGGAGACTGTTATTCAAAGTGAGACAGAATAGATATTCCCAGTGAGAGGAGACTGATATTCCCAGAGGCAGAAGACTGATATTCCCAGTGAAATGAGACTGATATTCCCAGTGAGACAGAATAGATATTCCCAGAGAGAGGAGACTGATATACCCAATGAGAGGAGACTGATATTCCCAGTGAAAGGAGACTGTTATTCAAAGTGAGACAGAATAGATATTCCCAGTGAGAGGAGATTGATATTCCTAGTGAGAGTAGACTGATATTCCCAGTGAACACAATAGATATTCCCAGTGAGAGGAGACTGATACTCCAAGTGAGAAGAGACTGATATTCCCAGTGAGAGTAGACTGATATTCCCAATGAGAAAGAATAGATATTCCCAATGAGAGGAGACTGATATTCCCAGTGAGACAGAATAGATATTCCCAGTGAAAGGCGACTGATATTCCCCATAGGACAGAATAGATATTCCCAGTGAAAGGAGACTGATATTCCCATTGAAAGGAGACTGATATTCCCAATGAGAGGAGACTAATATTCCCAGTGAGCCAGTATTGATATTCCCAGTGACAGGAGACTGATGTTCCGAATGAGGCAGAATAGATATTTCCAGTGAGAGGAGACTGATTTTCCCAGTGAGACAGAATAGATATTCCCAGTGACAGGAGACTGATATTCCCAGTGAGAGGAGACTGATATTCCCATTGAAAGGAGATTGTTATTCAAAGTGAGACAGAATAGATATTCCCAGTGAGAGGAGATTGATATTCCAGTGAGAGTAGACTGATATTCCCAGTAAACAGAATAGATATTCCCAGTGAGAGGAGACTGATATTCCCAGTGAGAAGAGACTGATATTCCCAGTGAGAGTAGACTGATATTCCAGGTAAAAGGAGACTGTTATACAAAGTGAGACAGAATGGATATTCCCAGTGAGAGGAGACTGATATTCCCAGTGAGAGGAGACTGATATTCCCAGTGAGAGGAGACTACTATTCCCAGTGAGACAGAATAGATATTCCCAGTGAGAGGAGACTGATATTCCCAGTGAGACAAAATAGATATTCCCTGTGAGATGAGACTCATATTCCCAGTGAGAAGAAACTGATATTCCCAGTGAGAGGAGACTGATATTCCCAGTGAGAGGAGACTGATATTCCCACTGAGACAGAATAGATATTCGCAGTGAGAGGAGACTGATATTCCCAGTGAGAGGAGACTGATATTCCCTGCGAGACAGAATAAATATTCCCAGTGAGAGGAGACTGATATTCCCAGTGAGAGGAGACTGACATTCCCTGCGAGACAGAATAGATATTCCCAGTGAGAGGAGACTGATATTCCCAGTGAGAAGAGACTGATATTCCCAGTTAGAGGAGACTGATATTCCAACGGAGACAGAATAGATATTCCCAGTGAGAGGAGACTGATATTCCCACTGAGACAGAATAGGTATTCCCGGTGAGAGGAGGCTGATATTCCTAATGAGCAGAGACTGATATTCCCAGTGCGACAGAATAGATATTCCCACTGAAAGGCTACTGATATTCCCAGTGAGAGGAGACTGATATTCCCAGTGAGAGGGGACTGATATTCCCAGTGAGACAGAATAGATATTCCCACTGAGAGGGGACTGATATTCCCAGTGAGACAGAATACATATTCCCAGTGAGAGGAGACTGATATTCCCACTGAGACAGAATAGATATTCCCAGTGTGATGAGACTGATATTCCCACTGAGACAGAATAGATATTCCCAATGAGAGGAGACTGATATTCCCACTGAGACAGAATAGATATTCCCCGTGAGAAGAGACCGATATTCGCAGTCAGACAGAATAGATATTCCCAGTGAGAGGTGATTATATTCCCAATCAGACAGAATAGATATTCCCAGTGAGAGGTTACTGTTATTCCCAATGAGACAGAATAGATATTCCCAGTGAAAGGAGACTGATATTCCCAGTGAGTTGAGAGTGATATTCCCAGCGATAGGAGACTGTTATTCAAAGTGAGACAGAATAGATATTCCCAGTGAGAGGAGACTGATATTCCCAGAGGCAGAAGACTGATATTCCCAGTGAAATGAGACTGATATTCCCAGTGAGACAGAATAGATATTCCCAGAGAGAGGAGATTGATATTCCCAATGAGAGGAGACTGATATTCCCAGTGAGAAAGAAAAGATATTCCCAGTGAAAGGAGAATGATATACCCAGTGAAAGGAGACTGCTATTCCCAGTGAGAGGAGACAGGTATTCCCAGTGAGAGGAAACTGATATTCCCAGTGAAAGGAGACTGATATTCAGAGTGAGACAGAATAGGTATTCCCAGTGAGAGGATATTGAGATTCCCATTGAGTGGAGACTGATATTCCCAGTGAGACAGAATAGACATTCCCAGTGAGAGCAGACAGATATTCCCACTGAGACAGAATAGATATTCCCAGTGAGAGGAGACTGATATTCAAAAGTGAGACAGAATACATATTCCCAGTGAGAGGAGACTGATATTCCGAATGAGACACAATAGATATTACCAGTGAAAGGAGACTGATATTCCCAGTGAGAGGAGACTGATATTCCCAGTGAAAGGAGACTGTTATTCCCAATGAGAAAGAATAGATATTCCCAATGAGAGGAGAGTGATATTCCCAGTGAGACAGAATAGATATTCCCAGTGAAAGGTGACTGATATTCCCCATGAGACAGAATAGATATTCCCAGTGAAAGGAGACTGATATTCCCAGTGAAAGGAGACTGATATTCCCAGTGAGTGGAGACTGATATTCCCAGTGAAAGGAGACTGTTATTCAAAGTGAGACAGAATAGATATTCCCAGTGAGAGGAGATTGATATTCCTAGTGAGAGTAGACTGATATTCCCAGTGAACACAATAGATATTCCCAGTGAGAGGAGACTGATACTCCAAGTGAGAAGAGACTGATATTCCCAGTGAGAGTAGACTGATATTCCCAATGAGAAAGAATAGATATTCCCAATGAGAGGAGACTGATATTCCCAGTGAGACAGAATAGATATTCCCAGTGAAAGGCGACTGATATTCCCCATAGGACAGAATAGATATTCCCAGTGAAAGGAGACTGATATTCCCATTGAAAGGAGACTGATATTCCCAATGAGAGGAGACTAATATTCCCAGTGAGCCAGTATTGATATTCCCAGTGACAGGAGACTGATGTTCCGAATGAGGCAGAATAGATATTTCCAGTGAGAGGAGACTGATTTTCCCAGTGAGACAGAATAGATATTCCCAGTGACAGGAGACTGATATTCCCAGTGAGAGGAGACTGATATTCCCATTGAAAGGAGATTGTTATTCAAAGTGAGACAGAATAGATATTCCCAGTGAGAGGAGATTGATATTCCAGTGAGAGTAGACTGATATTCCCAGTGAACAGAATAGATATTCCCAGTGAGAGGAGACTGATATTCCCAGTGAGAAGAGACTGATATTCCCAGTGAGAGTAGACTGATATTCCAGGTAAAAGGAGACTGTTATACAAAGTGAGACAGAATAGATATTCCCAGTGAGAGGAGACTGATATTCCCAGTGAGAGGAGACTGATATTCCCAGTGAGAGGAGACTACTATTCCCAGTGAGACAGAATAGATATTCCCAGTGAGAGGAGACTGATATTCCCAGTGAGACAAAATAGATATTCCCTGTGAGATGAGACTCATATTCCCAGTGAGAAGAAACTGATATTCCCAGTGAGAGGAGACTGATATTCCCAGTGAGACAAATTGATATTCCCAGTGAGAGGAGACTGATATTCCCACTGAGACAGAATAGATATTCACAGTGAGAGGAGACTGATATTCCCAGTGAGAGGAGACTGACATTCCCTGCGAGACAGAATAGATATTCCCAGTGAGAGGAGACTGATATTCCCAGTGAGAAGAGACTGATATTCCCAGTTAGAGGAGACTGATATTCCAACGGAGACAGAATAGATATTCCCAGTGAGAGGAGACTGATATTCCCACTGAGACAGAATAGGTATTCCCGGTGAGAGGAGGCTGATATTCCTAATGAGCAGAGACTGATATTCCCAGTGCGACAGAATAGATATTCCCACTGAAAGGCTACTGATATTCCCAGTGAGAGGAGACTGATATTCCCAGTGAGAGGGGACTGAAATTCCCAGTGAGACAGAATAGATATTCCCACTGAGAGGGGACTGATATTCCCAGTGAGACAGAATACATATTCCCAGTGAGAGGAGACTGATATTCCCACTGAGACAGAATAGATATTCCCAGTGTGATGAGACTGATATTCCCACTGAGACAGAATAGATATTCCCAATGAGAGGAGACTGATATTCCCACTGAGACAGAATAGATATTCCCCGTGAGAAGAGACCGATATTCGCAGTCAGACAGAATAGATATTCCCAGTGAGAGGTGATTATATTCCCAATCAGACAGAATAGATATTCCCAGTGAGAGGTGACTGTTATTCCCAATGAGACAGAATAGATATTCCCAGTGAAAGG
The DNA here is from genome assembly GCF_017639515.1 of Carcharodon carcharias. NCBI lineage: Eukaryota > Metazoa > Chordata > Chondrichthyes > Lamniformes > Lamnidae > Carcharodon > Carcharodon carcharias. The sequence continues at coordinate 2,552,878 of NW_024470654.1, forward strand.
AGACTGATATTCCCAGTGAGTTGAGAGTGATATTCCCAGCGATAGGAGACTGTTATTCAAAGTGAGACAGAATAGATATTCCCAGTGAGAGGAGACTGATATTCCCAGAGGCAGAAGACTGATATTCCCAGTGAAATGAGACTGATATTCCCAGTGAGACAGAATAGATATTCCCAGAGAGAGGAGACTGATATACCCAATGAGAGGAGACTGATATTCCCAGTGAAAGGAGACTGTTATTCAAAGTGAGACAGAATAGATATTCCCAGTGAGAGGAGATTGATATTCCTAGTGAGAGTAGACTGATATTCCCAGTGAACACAATAGATATTCCCAGTGAGAGGAGACTGATACTCCAAGTGAGAAGAGACTGATATTCCCAGTGAGAGTAGACTGATATTCCCAATGAGAAAGAATAGATATTCCCAATGAGAGGAGACTGATATTCCCAGTGAGACAGAATAGATATTCCCAGTGAAAGGCGACTGATATTCCCCATAGGACAGAATAGATATTCCCAGTGAAAGGAGACTGATATTCCCATTGAAAGGAGACTGATATTCCCAATGAGAGGAGACTAATATTCCCAGTGAGCCAGTATTGATATTCCCAGTGACAGGAGACTGATGTTCCGAATGAGGCAGAATAGATATTTCCAGTGAGAGGAGACTGATTTTCCCAGTGAGACAGAATAGATATTCCCAGTGACAGGAGACTGATATTCCCAGTGAGAGGAGACTGATATTCCCATTGAAAGGAGATTGTTATTCAAAGTGAGACAGAATAGATATTCCCAGTGAGAGGAGATTGATATTCCAGTGAGAGTAGACTGATATTCCCAGTGAACAGAATAGATATTCCCAGTGAGAGGAGACTGATATTCCCAGTGAGAAGAGACTGATATTCCCAGTGAGAGTAGACTGATATTCCAGGTAAAAGGAGACTGTTATACAAAGTGAGACAGAATAGATATTCCCAGTGAGAGGAGACTGATATTCCCAGTGAGAGGAGACTGATATTCCCAGTGAGAGGAGACTACTATTCCCAGTGAGACAGAATAGATATTCCCAGTGAGAGGAGACTGATATTCCCAGTGAGACAAAATAGATATTCCCTGTGAGATGAGACTCATATTCCCAGTGAGAAGAAACTGATATTCCCAGTGAGAGGAGACTGATATTCCCAGTGAGACAAATTGATATTCCCAGTGAGAGGAGACTGATATTCCCACTGAGACAGAATAGATATTCACAGTGAGAGGAGACTGATATTCCCAGTGAGAGGAGACTGACATTCCCTGCGAGACAGAATAGATATTCCCAGTGAGAGGAGACTGATATTCCCAGTGAGAAGAGACTGATATTCCCAGTTAGAGGAGACTGATATTCCAACGGAGACAGAATAGATATTCCCAGTGAGAGGAGACTGATATTCCCACTGAGACAGAATAGGTATTCCCGGTGAGAGGAGGCTGATATTCCTAATGAGCAGAGACTGATATTCCCAGTGCGACAGAATAGATATTCCCACTGAAAGGCTACTGATATTCCCAGTGAGAGGAGACTGATATTCCCAGTGAGAGGGGACTGAAATTCCCAGTGAGACAGAATAGATATTCCCACTGAGAGGGGACTGATATTCCCAGTGAGACAGAATACATATTCCCAGTGAGAGGAGACTGATATTCCCACTGAGACAGAATAGATATTCCCAGTGTGATGAGACTGATATTCCCACTGAGACAGAATAGATATTCCCAATGAGAGGAGACTGATATTCCCACTGAGACAGAATAGATATTCCCCGTGAGAAGAGACCGATATTCGCAGTCAGACAGAATAGATATTCCCAGTGAGAGGTGATTATATTCCCAATCAGACAGAATAGATATTCCCAGTGAGAGGTGACTGTTATTCCCAATGAGACAGAATAGATATTCCCAGTGAAAGGAGACTGATATTCCCAGTGAGTTGAGAGTGATATTCCCAGCGATAGGAGACTGTTATTCAAAGTGAGACAGAATAGATATTCCCAGTGAGAGGAGACTGATATTCCCAGAGGCAGAAGACTGATATTCCCAGTGAAATGAGACTGATATTCCCAGTGAGACAGAATAGATATTCCCAGAGAGAGGAGACTGATATACCCAATGAGAGGAGACTGATATTCCCAGTGAAAGGAGACTGTTATTCAAAGTGAGACAGAATAGATATTCCCAGTGAGAGGAGATTGATATTCCTAGTGAGAGTAGACTGATATTCCCAGTGAACACAATAGATATTCCCAGTGAGAGGAGACTGATACTCCAAGTGAGAAGAGACTGATATTCCCAGTGAGAGTAGACTGATATTCCCAATGAGAAAGAATAGATATTCCCAATGAGAGGAGACTGATATTCCCAGTGAGACAGAATAGATATTCCCAGTGAAAGGCGACTGATATTCCCCATAGGACAGAATAGATATTCCCAGTGAAAGGAGACTGATATTCCCATTGAAAGGAGACTGATATTCCCAATGAGAGGAGACTAATATTCCCAGTGAGCCAGTATTGATATTCCCAGTGACAGGAGACTGATGTTCCGAATGAGGCAGAATAGATATTTCCAGTGAGAGGAGACTGATTTTCCCAGTGAGACAGAATAGATATTCCCAGTGACAGGAGACTGATATTCCCAGTGAGAGGAGACTGATATTCCCATTGAAAGGAGATTGTTATTCAAAGTGAGACAGAATAGATATTCCCAGTGAGAGGAGATTGATATTCCAGTGAGAGTAGACTGATATTCCCAGTGAACAGAATAGATATTCCCAGTGAGAGGAGACTGATATTCCCAGTGAGAAGAGACTGATATTCCCAGTGAGAGTAGACTGATATTCCAGGTAAAAGGAGACTGTTATACAAAGTGAGACAGAATAGATATTCCCAGTGAGAGGAGACTGATATTCCCAGTGAGAGGAGACTGATATTCCCAGTGAGAGGAGACTACTATTCCCAGTGAGACAGAATAGATATTCCCAGTGAGAGGAGACTGATATTCCCAGTGAGACAAAATAGATATTCCCTGTGAGATGAGACTCATATTCCCAGTGAGAAGAAACTGATATTCCCAGTGAGAGGAGACTGATATTCCCAGTGAGACAAATTGATATTCCCAGTGAGAGGAGACTGATATTCCCACTGAGACAGAATAGATATTCACAGTGAGAGGAGACTGATATTCCCAGTGAGAGGAGACTGACATTCCCTGCGAGACAGAATAGATATTCCCAGTGAGAGGAGACTGATATTCCCAGTGAGAAGAGACTGATATTCCCAGTTAGAGGAGACTGATATTCCAACGGAGACAGAATAGATATTCCCAGTGAGAGGAGACTGATATTCCCACTGAGACAGAATAGGTATTCCCGGTGAGAGGAGGCTGATATTCCTAATGAGCAGAGACTGATATTCCCAGTGCGACAGAATAGATATTCCCACTGAAAGGCTACTGATATTCCCAGTGAGAGGAGACTGATATTCCCAGTGAGAGGGGACTGAAATTCCCAGTGAGACAGAATAGATATTCCCACTGAGAGGGGACTGATATTCCCAGTGAGACAGAATACATATTCCCAGTGAGAGGAGACTGATATTCCCACTGAGACAGAATAGATATTCCCAGTGTGATGAGACTGATATTCCCACTGAGACAGAATAGATATTCCCAATGAGAGGAGACTGATATTCCCACTGAGACAGAATAGATATTCCCCGTGAGAAGAGACCGATATTCGCAGTCAGACAGAATAGATATTCCCAGTGAGAGGTGATTATATTCCCAATCAGACAGAATAGATATTCCCAGTGAGAGGTGACTGTTATTCCCAATGAGACAGAATAGATATTCCCAGTGAAAGGAGACTGATATTCCCAGTGAGTTGAGAGTGATATTCCCAGCGATAGGAGACTGTTATTCAAAGTGAGACAGAATAGATATTCCCAGTGAGAGGAGACTGATATTCCCAGAGGCAGAAGACTGATATTCCCAGTGAAATGAGACTGATATTCCCAGTGAGACAGAATAGATATTCCCAGAGAGAGGAGACTGATATACCCAATGAGAGGAGACTGATATTCCCAGTGAGAAAGAAAAGATATTCCCAGTGAAAGGAGAAAGATATTCCCAGTGAAAGGAGAATGATATACCCAGTGAAAAGAGACTGCTATTCCCAGTGAGAGGAGACAGGTATTCCCAGTGAGAGGAAACTGATATTCCCAGTGAAAGGAGACTGATATTCAGAGTGAGACAGAATAGGTATTCCCAGTGAGAGGATATTGAGATTCCCATTGAGTGGAGACTGATATTCCCAGTGAGACAGAATAGACATTCCCAGTGAGAGCAGACAGATATTCCCACTGAGACAGAATAGATATTCCCAGTGAGAGGAGACTGATATTCAAAAGTGAGACAGAATACATATTCCCAGTGAGAGGAGACTGATATTCCGAATGAGACAGAATAGATATTACCAGTGAAAGGAGACTGATATTCCCAGTGAGAGGAGACTGATATTCCCAGTGAAAGGAGACTGTTATTCCCAATGAGAAAGAATAGATATTCCCAATGAGAGGAGACTGATATTCCCAGTGAGGCAGAATAGATATTCCCAGTGAAAGGTGACTGATATTCCCCATGAGACAGAATAGATATTCCCAGTGAAAGGAGACTGATATTCCCAGTGAAAGGAGACTGATATTCCCAGTGAGTGGAGACTGATATTCCCAGTGAAAGGAGACTGTTATTCAAAGTGAGACAGAATAGATATTCCCAGTGAGAGGAGATTGATATTCCTAGTGAGAGTAGACTGATATTCCCAGTGAACACAATAGATATTCCCAGTGAGAGGCGACTGATATTCCCCATAAGACAGAATAGATATTCCCAGTGAAAGGAGACTGATATTCCCATTGAAAGGAGACTGATATTCCCAATGAGAGGAGACTAATATTCCCAGTGAGCCAGTATTGATATTCCCAGTGACAGGAGACTGATGTTCCGAATGAGGCAGAATAGATATTTCCAGTGAGAGGAGACTGATTTTCCCAGTGAGACAGAATAGATATTCCCAGTGACAGGAGACTGATATTCCCAGTGAGAGGAGACTGATATTCCCATTGAAAGGAGATTGTTATTCAAAGTGAGACAGAATAGATATTCCCAGTGAGAGGAGATAGATATTCCCAGTGAGAGTAGACTGATATTCCCAGTGAACAGAATAGATATTCCCAGTGAGAGGAGACTGATATTCCCAGTGAGAAGAGACTGATATTCCCAGTGAGAGTAGACTGATATTCCAGGTAAAAGGAGACTGTTATACAAAGTGAGACAGAATAGATATTCCCAGTGAGAGGAGACTGATATTCCCAGTGAGAGGAGACTGATATTCCCAGTGAGAGGAGACTACTATTCCCAGTGAGACAGAATAGATATTCCCAGTGAGAGGAGACTGATATTCCCAGTGAGACAAAATAGATATTCCCTGTGAGATGAGACTCATATTCCCAGTGAGAAGAAACTGATATTCCCAGTGAGAGGAGACTGATATTCCCAGTGAGACAAATTGATATTCCCAGTGAGAGGAGACTGATATTCCCACTGAGACAGAATAGATATTCGCAGTGAGAGGAGACTGATATTCCCAGTGAGAGGAGACTGACAATCCCTGCGAGACAGAATAGATATTCCCAGTGAGAGGAGACTGATATTCCCAGTGAGAAGAGACTGATATTCCCAGTTAGAGGAGACTGATATTCCAACGGAGACAGAATAGATATTCCCAGTGAGAGGAGACTGATATTCCCACTGAGACAGAATAGGTATTCCCGGTGAGAGGAGGCTGATATTCCTAATGAGCAGAGACTGATATTCCCAGTGCGACAGAATAGATATTCCCACTGAAAGGCTACTGATATTCCCAGTGAGAGGAGACTGATATTCCCAGTGAGAGGGGACTGATATTCCCAGTGAGACAGAATAGATATTCCCACTGAGAGGGGACTGATATTCCCAGTGAGACAGAATACATATTCCCAGTGAGAGGAGACTGATATTCCCACTGAGACAGAATAGATATTCCCAGTTAGAGGAGACTGATATTCCCACTGAGACAGAATAGATATTCCCAATGAGAGGAGACTGATATTCCCACTGAGACAGAATAGATATTCCCCGTGAGAAGAGACCGATATTCGCAGTCAGACAGAATAGATATTCCCAGTGAGAGGTGATTATATTCCCAATCAGACAGAATAGATATTCCCAGTGAGAGGTTACTGTTATTCCCAATGAGACAGAATAGATATTCCCAGTGAAAGGAGACTGATATTCCCAGTGAGTTGAGAGTGATATTCCCAGCGATAGGAGACTGTTATTCAAAGTGAGACAGAATAGATATTCCCAGTGAGAGGAGACTGATATTCCCAGAGGCAGAAGACTGATATTCCCAGTGAAATGAGACTGATATTCCCAGTGAGACAGAATAGATATTCCCAGAGAGAGGAGACTGATATTCCCAATGAGAGGAGACTGATATTCCCAGTGAGAAAGAAAAGATATTCCCAGTGAAAGGAGAATGATATACCCAGTGAAAGGAGACTGCTATTCCCAGTGAGAGGAGACAGATATTCCCAGTGAGAGGAAACTGATATTCCCAGTGAAAGGAGACTGATATTCAGAGTGAGACAGAATAGGTATTCCCAGTGAGAGGATATTGAGATTCCCATTGAGTGGAGACTGATATTCCCAGTGAGACAGAATAGACATTCCAAGTGAGAGCAGACAGATATTCCCACTGAGACAGAATAGATATTCCCAGTGAGAGGAGACTGATATTCAAAAGTGAGACAGAATACATATTCCCAGTGAGAGGAGACTGATATTCCGAATGAGACAGAATAGGTATTACCAGTGAAAGGAGACTGATATTCCCAGTGAGAGGAGACTGATATTCCCAGTGAAAGGAGACTGTTATTCCCAATGAGAAAGAATAGATATTCCCAATGAGAGGAGACTGATATTCCCAGTGAGACAGAATAGATATTCCCAGTGAAAGGTGACTGATATTCCCCATGAGACAGAATAGATATTCCCAGTGAAAGGAGACTGATATTCCCAGTGAAAGGAGACTGATATTCCCAGTGAGTGGAGACTGATATTCCCAGTGAGACAGAATAGATATTCCCAGTTAGAGGAGACTGATATTCCCACTGAGACAGAATAGATATTCCCAGTGAGAGGAGACGGATATTCCCAGTTTTACAGAATGGTTATTCCCAGGGAGAGGAGACTGATATTCCAAGTGAGACAGAATAGATATTCCCAGTGAGAGGAGACTGATATTCCAACTGAGACAGAATAGATATTTCCAGTGAGAGGAGACTGATATTACCAATGAGACAAAATAGATATTCCCAGTGTGAGGAGACTCTTATTCCCAATGAGACAGAATAGATATTCCCAGTGAAAGGAGACTGATATTCCCAGTGAGTGGAGACTGATATTGCCAGTGAAAGGAGACTGATATTCAAAGTGAGAAAGAATAGATATTCCCAGTGAGAGGAGACTGATATTCCCAGTGAGAGGAGACTACTATTCCCAGTGAGACAGAATAGATATTCCCAGTGATAGGAGACTGATATTCCCAGTGAGACAGAATAGATATTTCCAGTGAGAGGAGACTGATATTCCCAGTGAGACAGAATAGATAATCCCTGTGAGACAGAATAGATATTCCCAGTGGCAGAAGATTGATATTCCCAGTGAAAGGAGACTGATATTCCAGTGAGATAGAATACATATTCCCAGTGAAAGGAGACTGATATTCCCAGTGAGAGGAGACAGATATTCCCAGTGAGACTGAATAGATATTCCCAGAGAGAGGAGACTGATATTCCCAATGAGAGAAGACTGCTATTCCCAGTGAGAAAGAAATGATATTCCCAGTGAAAGGAGAATGATATACCCAGTGAAAGGGGACTGCTATTCCCAGTGAGAAGAGACTGACATTCCCAGTGAGAGCAAACTGATATTCCCAGTGAAAGTAGACTGATATTCAGAGTGAGAGAGAATAGATATTCCTTGAGAGGATATTGAGATTCCCAGTGAGTGGAGACTGATATTCCCAGTGAGACAGAATAGACATTCCCAGTGAGAGCAGACTGATATTCCCACTGAGACAGAATAGATATTCCCAGTGAGAGGAGACTGATATTCCGAATGAGACAGAATAGATATTCCCAGTGAAAGGAGACTGATATTCCCAGTGAGAGGAGACTGATATTCCCAGTGAAAGGAGACTGTTATTCAAAGTGAGACAGAATAGATATTCCCAGTGAGAGGAGATTGATATTCCTAGTGAGAGTAGACTGATATTCCCAGTGAACACAATAGATATTCCCAGTGAGAGGAGACTGATACTCCAAGTGAGAAGAGACTGATATTCCCAGTGTGAGTAGACTGATATTCCCAATGAGAAAGAATAGATATTCCCAATGAGAGGAGACTGATATTCCCAGTGAGACAGAATAGATATTCCCAGTGAAAGGCGACTGATATTCCCCATAAGACAGAATAGATATTCCCAGTGAAAGGAGACTGATATTCCCAATGAAAGGAGACTGATATTCCCAATGAGAGGAGACTAATATTCCCAGTGAGCCAGTATTGATATTCCCAGTGACAGGAGACTGATGTTCCGAATGAGGCAGAATAGATATTTCCAGTGAGAGGAGACTGATTTTCCCAGTGAGACAGAATAGATATTCCCAGTGACAGGAGACTGATATTCCCAGTGAGAGGAGACTGATATTCCCATTGAAAGGAGATTGTTATTCAACGTGAGACAGAATAGATATTCCCAGTGAGAGGAGATTGATATTCCCAGTGAGAGTAGACTGATATTCCCAGTAAACAGAATAGATATTCCCAGTGAGAGGAGACTGATATTCCCAGTGAGAAGAGACTGATATTCCCAGTGAGAGTAGACTGATATTCCAGGTAAAAGGAGACTGTTATTCAAAGTGAGACAGAATAGATATTCCCAGTGAGAGGAGACTGATATTCCCAGTGAGAGGAGACTGATATTCCCAGTGAGAGGAGACTACTATTCCCAGTGAGACAGAATAGATATTCCCAGTGAGAGGAGACTGATATTCCCAGTGAGACTGAATATATATTTCCAGTGAGAGGAGACTGATATTCCCAGTGAGACAGAATAGATAATCCCTGTGAGACAGAATAGATATTCCCAGTGGCAGAAGACTGATATTCCCAGTGAGAGGAGACTGATATTCACAGGGGGATAGAATACATATTCCCAGTGAAAGGAGACTGATATTCCCAGTGAGAGGAAACTGATATTCCCAGTGAAAGGAGACTGATATTCCCAGTGTTTGGAGACTGATATTCCCAGTGAGACAGAATAAATATTCCCATTTAGAGGAGACTGACATTCCCAGTGAAAGGAGACTGATATTCACAGTGAGACAGAATCGATATTCCCAGTGAGAGGATATTGAGATTCCCAGTGAGTGGAGACTGATATTCCCAGTGAGACAGAATAGACATTCCCAGTGAAGCAGACTGATATTCCCACTGAGACAGAATAGATATACCCAGTGAGAGGAGACTGATATTCCCAATGAGACAGAATAGATATTCCCAGTGAGAGGAGACTGATATTCCGAATGAGACAGAATAGATATTCCCAGTGAAAGGAGACTGATATTCCCAGTGAGAGGAGACTGATATTCCCAGTGAAAGGAGACTGTTATTCAAAGTGAGACAGAATAGATATTCCCAGTGAGAGGAGATTGATATTCCCAGTGAGAGGAGACTGATATTCCCAGTGAACAGAACAGCTATTCCCAGTGAGAGGAGACTGATTTTCCCAATGAGAAGCGACTGATATTCCCAGTGAGAGTAGACTGATATTCCCAATGAGAAAGAATAGATATTCCCAATGAGAGGAGACTGATATTCCCAGTGAGACAGAATAGATATTCCCAGTGAAAGGCGACTGATATTCCCCATCAGACAGAATAGATATTCCCAGTGAAAGGAGACTGATATTCCCAGTGAAACGAGACTGATATTCCCAATGAGAGGAGACTAATATTCCCAGTGAGCCAGTATTGATATTCCCAGTGACAGGAGACTGATATTCCTAATGAGGCAGAATAGATATTTCCAGTGAGAGGAGACTGATTTTCCCAGTGAGACAAAATAGATATTCCCAGGGACAGGAGACTGATATTCCTAGTGAGAGGAGACTGATATTCCCATTGAAAGGAGACTGTTATTCAAAGTGAGACAGAATAGATATTCCCAGTGAGAGAGGACTGATATTTACAGTGAGACAGAATAGATATTCCCAGTGAGAGGAGACTGATATTCCCACTGAGACAGAATAGATATTCCCAGTGCGATGAGACTGATATTCCCACTGAGACAGAATAGAAATTCCCAATGAGAGGAGACTGATATTCCCTCTGAGACAGAATAGATATTCCCAGTGAGAGGAGACTGATATTTGCAGTCAGACAGAATAGATATTCCCAGTGAGGGGTGATTATATTCCCAATGAGACAGAATAGATATTCCCAGTGAGAGGAGACTGTTATTCCCAATGAGACAGAATAGATATTCCCACTGAAAGGAGACTGATATTCCCAGTGAGTTGAGACTGATATTACCAGTGAAAGGAGACTATTATTCAAATTGAGACAGAATAGATATTCCCAGTGAGAGGAGACTGATATTCCCAGTGAGAGGAGACTGATAATCCCAGTGAGAGGAGACTGCTATTCCCAGTGAGACAGAATAGATATTCCCAGTGAGAGGAGACTGATATTCCCAGTGAGACAGAATATATATTTCCAGTGAGAGGAGACTGATATTCCCAGTGAGACAGAATAGATAAACCCGGTGAGACAGAATAGATATTCCCAGAGGCAGAAGACTGATATTCCCAGTGAAAGGAGACTGATATTCCCAGTGAGACAGAACAGATATTCCCAGAGAGAGGAGACTGATATTCCCAATGAGAGGAGACTGATATTCCCAGTGAGAAAGAAAAGATATTCCCAGTGAAAGGGGAATGATATACCCAGTGAAAGGAGACTGCTATTCCCAGTGAGAGGAGACAGATATTCCCAGTGAGAGGAAACTGATATTCCCAGTGACAGGAGACTGATATTCCCAGTGTAAGGAGACTGATATTCCCAGTGAAAGGCCACTGATATTCCCAGTGAGAGGCGACTGCTATTCCCAGTGAGACAGTATAGATGTTCCCAGTTAGAGGAGACTGATATTCCCAGTGAGAGGAGACTAATATTCCCAGTGAGCCAGTATTGATATTCCCAGTGACAGGAGACTTATATTCCTATTGAGACAGAATAGATATTTCCAGTGAGAGGAGACTGATATTCCCAGTGAGACAGAATAGATATTCCCAGTGACAGGAGACTGATATTCCCAGTGAAAGGAGACTGATATTCCCAGGGAGATAGAATAGATATTCCAAGTGCAAGGAGACTGATATACCCAGTGCAAGGAGACTGATATACCCAGTGAAAGGAGACTGATATTCCCAGTGAAAGGAGAATGATATTCCAAGTGAGTGGAGACTGATATTCCCAGTGAAAGGAGACAGATATTCCCTGTGAGAGGGGACTGCTATTGCCAGTGAGACAGTATACATATTCAAAGTGACAGGAGACTGAAATTCCTAGTGAGACAGAATAGATATTTCCAGTGAGAGGAGAATGATATTCCCAGTGAGACAGAATAGATATTCCCAGTGAGACAGAATAGATATTCCCAGTGAAAGGCGACTGATATTCCCCATCAGACAGAATAGATATTCCCAGTGAAAGGAGACTGATATTCCCAGTGAAACGAGACTGATATTCCCAATGAGAGGAGACTAATATTCCCAGTGAGCCAGTATTGATATTCCCAGTGACAGGAGACTGATATTCCTAATGAGGCAGAATAGATATTTCCAGTGAGAGGAGACTGATTTTCCCAGTGAGACAAAATAGATATTCCCAGGGACAGGAGACTGATATTCCTAGTGAGAGGAGACTGATATTCCCATTGAAAGGAGACTGTTATTCAAAGTGAGACAGAATAGATATTCCCAGTGAGAGGGGACTGATATTTACAGTGAGACAGAATAGATATTCCCAGTGAGAGGAGACTGATATTCCCACTGAGACAGAATAGATATTCCCAGTGCGATGAGACAGATATTCCCACTGAGACAGAATAGAAATTCCCAATGAGAGGAGACTGATATTCCCTCTGAGACAGAATAGATATTCCCAGTGAGAGGAGACTGATATTTGCAGTCAGACAGAATAGATATTCCCAGTGAGGGGTGATTATATTCCCAATGAGACAGAATAGATATTCCCAGTGAGAGGAGACTGATATTCAAAAGTGAGACAGAATACATATTCCCAGTGAGAGGAGACTGATATTCCGAATGAGACAGAATAGGTATTACCAGTGAAAGGAGACTGATATTCCCAGTGAGAGGAGACTGATATTCCCAGTGAAAGGAGACTGTTATTCCCAATGAGAAAGAATAGATATTCCCAATTAGAGGAGACTGATATTCCCAGTGAGACAGAATAGATATTCCCAGTGAAAGGTGACTGATATTCCCCATGAGACAGAATAGATATTCCCAGTGAAAGGAGACTGATATTCCCAGTGAAAGGAGACTGATATTCCCAGTGAGTGGAGACTGATATTCCCAGTGAGACAGAATAGATATTCCCAGTTAGAGGAGACTGATATTCCCACTGAGACAGAATAGATATTCCCAGTGAGAGGAGACGGATATTCCCAGTTTTACAGAATGGTTATTCCCAGGGAGAGGAGACTGATATTCCAAGTGAGACAGAATAGATATTCCCAGTGAGAGGAGACTGATATTCCAACTGAGACAGAATAGATATTTCCAGTGAGAGGAGACTGATATTACCAATGAGACAAAATAGATATTCCCAGTGTGAGGAGACTCTTATTCCCAATGAGACAGAATAGATATTCCCAGTGAAAGGAGACTGATATTCCCAGTGAGTGGAGACTGATATTGCCAGTGAAAGGAGACTGATATTCAAAGTGAGAAAGAATAGATATTCCCAGTGAGAGGAGACTGATATTCCCAGTGAGAGGAGACTACTATTCCCAGTGAGACAGAATAGATATTCCCAGTGATAGGAGACTGATATTCCCAGTGAGACAGAATAGATATTTCCAGTGAGAGGAGACTGATATTCCCAGTGAGACAGAATAGATAATCCCTGTGAGACAGAATAGATATTCCCAGTGGCAGAAGATTGATATTCCCAGTGAAAGGAGACTGATATTCCAGTGAGATAGAATACATATTCCCAGTGAAAGGAGACTGATATTCCCAGTGAGAGGAGACAGATATTCCCAGTGAGACTGAATAGATATTCCCAGAGAGAGGAGACTGATATTCCCAGTGAGAGAAGACTGCTATTCCCAGTGAGAAAGAAATGATATTCCCAGTGAAAGGAGAATGATATACCCAGTGAAAGGAGACTGCTATTCCCAGTGAGAAGAGACTGACATTCCCAGTGAGAGCAAACTGATATTCCCAGTGAAAGTAGACTGATATTCAGAGTGAGAGAGAATAGATATTCCTTGAGAGGATATTGAGATTCCCAGTGAGTGGAGACTGATATTCCCAGTGAGACAGAATAGACATTCCCAGTGAGAGCAGACTGATATTCCCACTGAGACAGAATAGATATTCCCAGTGAGAGGAGACTGATATTCCGAATGAGACAGAATAGATATTCCCAGTGAAAGGAGACTGATATTCCCAGTGAGAGGAGACTGATATTCCCAGTGAAAGGAGACTGTTATTCAAAGTGAGACAGAATAGATATTCCCAGTGAGAGGAGATTGATATTCCTAGTGAGAGTAGACTGATATTCCCAGTGAACACAATAGATATTCCCAGTGAGAGGAGACTGATACTCCAAGTGAGAAGAGACTGATATTCCCAGTGAGAGTAGACTGATATTCCCAATGAGAAAGAATAGATATTCCCAATGAGAGGAGACTGATATTCCCAGTGAGACAGAATAGATATTCCCAGTGAAAGGCGACTGATATTCCCCATAAGACAGAATAGATATTCCCAGTGAAAGGAGACTGATATTCCCAATGAAAGGAGACTGATATTCCCAATGAGAGGAGACTAATATTCCCAGTGAGCCAGTATTGATATTCCCAGTGACAGGAGACTGATGTTCCGAATGAGGCAGAATAGATATTTCCAGTGAGAGGAGACTGATTTTCCCAGTGAGACAGAATAGATATTCCCAGTGACAGGAGACTGATATTCCCAGTGAGAGGAGACTGATATTCCCATTGAAAGGAGATTGTTATTCAACGTGAGACAGAATAGATATTCCCAGTGAGAGGAGATTGATATTCCCAGTGAGAGTCGACTGATATTCCCAGTAAACAGAATAGATATTCCCAGTGAGAGGAGACTGATATTCCCAGTGAGAAGAGACTGATATTCCCAGTGAGAGTAGACTGATATTCCAGGTAAAAGGAGACTGTTATTAAAAGTGAGACAGAATAGATATTCCCAGTGAGAGGAGACTGATATTCCCAGTGAGAGGAGACTGATATTCCCAGTGAGAGGAGACTACTATTCCCAGTGAGACAGAATAGATATTCCCAGTGAGAGGAGACTGATATTCCCAGTGAGACTGAATATATATTTCCAGTGAGAGGAGACTGATATTCCCAGTGAGACAGAATAGATAATCCCTGTGAGACAGAATAGATATTCCCAGTGGCAGAAGACTGATATTCCCAGTGAGAGGAGACTGATATTCACAGCGGGATAGAATACATATTCCCAGTGAAAGGAGACAGTTATTCCCAGTGAGAGGAAACTGATATTCCCAGTGAAAGGAGACTGATATTCCCAGTGTTTGGAGACTGATATTCCCAGTGAGACAGAATAAATATTCCCATTTAGAGGAGACTGACATTCCCAGTGAAAGGAGACTGATATTCACAGTGAGACAGAATCGATATTCCCAGTGAGAGGATATTGAGATTCACAGTGAGTGGAGACTGATATTCCCAGTGAGACAGAATAGACATTCCCAGTGAAGCAGACTGATATTCCCACTGAGACAGAATAGATATACCCAGTGAGAGGAGACTGATATTCCCAATGAGACAGAATAGATATTCCCAGTGAGAGGAGACTGATATTCCGAATGAGACAGAATAGATATTCCCAGTGAAAGGAGACTGATATTCCCAGTGAGAGGAGACTGATATTCCCAGTGAAAGGAGACTGTTATTCAAAGTGAGACAGAATAGATATTCCCAGTGAGAGGAGATTGATATTCCCAGTGAGAGGAGACTGATATTCCCAGTGAACAGAACAGCTATTCCCAGTGAGAGGAGACTGATTTTCCCAATGAGAAGCGACTAATATTCCCAGTGAGAGTAGACTGATATTCCCAATGAGAAAGAATAGATATTCCCAATGAGAGGAGACTGATATTCCCAGTGAGACAGAATAGATATTCCCAGTGAAAGGCGACTGATATTCCCCATCAGACAGAATAGATATTCCCAGTGAAAGGAGACTGATATTCCCAGTGAAACGAGACTGATATTCCCAATGAGAGGAGACTAATATTCCCAGTGAGCCAGTATTGATATTCCCAGTGACAGGAGACTGATATTCCTAATGAGGCAGAATAGATATTTCCAGTGAGAGGAGACTGATTTTCCCAGTGAGACAAAATAGATATTCCCAGGGACAGGAGACTGATATTCCTAGTGAGAGGAGACTGATATTCCCATTGAAAGGAGACTGTTATTCAAAGTGAGACAGAATAGATATTCCCAGTGAGAGAGGACTGATATTTACAGTGAGACAGAATAGATATTCCCAGTAAGAGGAGACTGATATTCCCACTGAGACAGAATAGATATTCCCAGTGCGATGAGACTGATATTCCCACTGAGACAGAATAGAAATTCCCAATGAGAGGAGACTGATATTCCCTCTGAGACAGAATAGATATTCCCAGTGAGAGGAGACTGATATTTGCAGTCAGACAGAATAGATATTCCCAGTGAGGGGTGATTATATTCCCAATGAGACAGAATAGATATTCCCAGTGAGAGGAGACTGTTATTCCCAATGAGACAGAATAGATATTCCCACTGAAAGGAGACTGATATTCCCAGTGAGTTGAGACTGATATTACCAGTGAAAGGAGACTATTATTCAAAGTGAGACAGAATAGATATTCCCAGTGAGAGGAGACTGATATTCCCAGTGAGAGGAGACTGATAATCCCAGTGAGAGGAGACTGCTATTCCCAGTGAGACAGAATAGATATTCCCAGTGAGAGGAGACTGATATTCCCAGTGAGACAGAATATATATTTCCAGTGAGAGGAGACTGATATTCCCAGTGAGACAGAATAGATAAACCCGGTGAGACAGAATAGATATTCCCAAAGGCAGAAGACTGATATTCCCAGTGAAAGGAGACTGATATTCCCAGTGAGACAGAACAGATATTCCCAGAGAGAGGAGACTGATATTCCCAATGAGAGGAGACTGATATTCCCAGTGAGAAAGAAAAGATATTCCCAGTGAAAGGGGAATGATATACCCAGTGAAAGGAGACTGCTATTCCCAGTGAGAGGAGACAGATATTCCCAGTGAGAGGAAACTGATATTCCCAGTGACAGGAGACTGATATTCCCAGTGTAAGGAGACTGATATTCCCAGTGAAAGGCCACTGATATTCCCAGTGAGAGGCGACTGCTATTCCCAGTGAGACAGTATAGATGTTCCCAGTTAGAGGAGACTGATATTCCCAGTGAGAGGAGACTAATATTCCCAGTGAGCCAGTATTGATATTCCCAGTGACAGGAGACTTATATTCCTATTGAGACAGAATAGATATTTCCAGTGAGAGGAGACTGATATTCCCAGTGAGACAGAATAGATATTCCCAGTGACAGGAGACTGATATTCCCAGTGAAAGGAGACTGATATTCCCAGGGAGATAGAATAGATATTCCAAGTGCAAGGAGACTGATATACCCAGTGAAAGGAGACTGATATTCCCAGTGAAAGGAGAATGATATTCCAAGTGAGTGGAGACTGATATTCCCAGTGAAAGGAGACAGATATTCCCTGTGAGAGGGGACTGCTATTGCCAGTGAGACAGTATACATATTCAAAGTGACAGGAGACTGAAATTCCTAGTGAGACAGAATAGATATTTCCAGTGAGAGGAGAATGATATTCCCAGTGAGACAGAATAGATATTCCCAGTGAGACAGAATAGATATTCCCAGTGAAAGGCGACTGATATTCCCCATCAGACAGAATAGATATTCCCAGTGAAAGGAGACTGATATTCCCAGTGAAACGAGACTGATATTCCCAATGAGAGGAGACTAATATTCCCAGTGAGCCAGTATTGATATTCCCAGTGACAGGAGACTGATATTCCTAATGAGGCAGAATAGATATTTCCAGTGAGAGGAGACTGATTTTCCCAGTGAGACAAAATAGATATTCCCAGGGACAGGAGACTGATATTCCTAGTGAGAGGAGACTGATATTCCCATTGAAAGGAGACTGTTATTCAAAGTGAGACAGAATAGATATTCCCAGTGAGAGGGGACTGATATTTACAGTGAGACAGAATAGATATTCCCAGTGAGAGGAGACTGATATTCCCACTGAGACAGAATAGATATTCCCAGTGCGATGAGACTGATATTCCCACTGAGACAGAATAGAAATTCCCAATGAGAGGAGACTGATATTCCCTCTGAGACAGAATAGATATTCCCAGTGAGAGGAGACTGATATTTGCAGTCAGACAGAATAGATATTCCCAGTGAGGGGTGATTATATTCCCAATGAGACAGAATAGATATTCCCAGTGAGAGGAGACTGTTATTCCCAATGAGACAGAAGAGATATTCCCACTGAAAGGAGACTGATATTCCCAGTGAAAGGAGACTATTATTCAAAGTGAGACAGAATAGATATTCCCAGTGAGAGGAGACTGATATTCCCAGTGAGAGGAGACTGATAATCCCAGTGAGAGCAGACTGCTATTCCCAGTGAGACAGAATAGATATTCCCAGTGAGAGGAGACTGATATTCCCAGTGAGACAGAATATATATTTCCAGTGAGAGGAGACTGATATTCCCAGTGAGACAGAATAGATAAACCCGGTGAGACAGAATAGATATTCCCAGAGGCAGAAGACTGATATTCCCAGTGAAAGGAGACTGATATTCCCAGTGAGACAGAACAGATATTCCCAGAGAGAGGAGACTGATATTCCCAATGAGAGGAGACTGATATTCCCAGTGAGAAAGAAAAGATATTCCCAGTGAAAGGGGAATGATATACCCAGTGAAAGGAGACTGCTATTCCCAGTGAGATGAGACAGATATTCCCAGTGAGAGGAAACTGATATTCCCAGTGACAGGAGACTGATATTCCCAGTGTAAGGAGACTGATATTCCCAGTGAAAGGCCATTGATATTCCCAGTGAGAGGCGACTGCTATTCCCAGTGAGACAGTATAGATGTTCCCAGTTAGAGGAGACTGATATTCCCAGTGAGAGGAGACTAATATTCCCAGTGAGCCAGTATTGATATTCCCAGTGACAGGAGACTTATATTCCTATTGAGACAGAATAGATATTTCCAGTGAGAGGAGACTGATATTCCCAGTGAGACAGAATAGATATTCCCAGTGACAGGAGACTGATATTCCCAGTGAAAGGAGACTGATATTCCCAGGGAGATAGAATAGATATTCCAAGTGCAAGGAGACTGATATACCCAGTGAAAGGAGACTGATATTCCCTGTGAGAGGGGACTGCTATTGCCAGTGAGACAGTATACATATTCAAAGTGACAGGAGACTGAAATTCCTAGTGAGACAGAATAGATATTTCCAGTGAGAGGAGAATGATATTCCCTGTGAGACAGAATAGATATTCCCAGTGAGACAGAATAGATATTCCCAGTGAAAGGAGACTGATATTCCCAGTGAGTGGAGACTGATATTCCCAGTGAGTGGAGACTGATATTCTCAGTGAGACAGAATAGATATTCCCAGTGAGAGGAGACTGATATTCCCACTGAGACAGAATACATATTCCCAGTGAGAGGAGACTGATATTCCCAGTTTTACAGAATAGATTTTCCCAGTGAGAGGAGACTGATATTCGCAGTCAGACAGAATAGATATTCCCAGTGAGAGTTGATTATATTCCCAATGAGACAGAATAGATATTCCCAGTGAGAGGAGACTGTTATTCCCAATGAGACAGAATAGATATTCCCACTGAAAGGAGACTGATATTCCCAGTGAGTTGAGACTGATATTCCCAGTGAAAGGAGACTGTTATTCAAAGTGAGACAGAATAGATATTCCCAGTGAGAGGAGACTGATATTCCCAGTGAGAGGAGACTGATAATCCCAGTGAGAGGAGACTGCTATTCCCAGTGAGACAGAATAGATATTCCCAGTGAGAGGAGACTGATATTCCCAGTGAGACAGAATATATATTTCCAGTGAGAGGAGACTGATATTCCCAGTGAGACAGAATAGATAAACCCGGTGAGACAGAATAGATATTCCCAGAGGCAGAAGACTGATATTCCCAGTGAAAGGAGACTGATATTCCGAATGAGACAGAATAGATATTCCCAGTGAAAGGAGACTGATATTCCCAGTGAGAGGAGACTGATATTCCCATTGAAAGGAGACTGTTATTCAAAGTGAGACAGAATAGATATTCCCAGTGAGAGGAGATTGATATTCCTAGTGAGAGTAGACTGATATTCCCAGTGAACACAATAGATATTCCCAGTGAGAGGAGACTGATATTCCCAGTGAGTGGAGACTGATATTGCCAGTGAAAGGAGACTGATATTCAAAGTGAGAAAGAATAGATATTCCCAGTGAGAGGAGACTGATATTCCCAGTGAGAGGAGACTACTATTCCCAGTGAGACAGAATAGATATTCCCAGTGATAGGAGACTGATATTCCCAGTGAGACAGAATAGATATTTCCAGTGAGAGGAGACTGATATTCCCAGTGAGACAGAATAGATAATCCCTGTGAGACAGAATAGATATTCCCAGTGGCAGAAGATTGATATTCCCAGTGAAAGGAGACTGATATTCCAGTGAGATAGAATACATATTCCCAGTGAAAGGAGACTGATATTCCCAGTGAGAGGAGACAGATATTCCCAGTGAGACTGAATAGATATTCCCAGAGAGAGGAGACTGATATTCCCAGTGAGAGAAGACTGCTATTCCCAGTGAGAAAGAAATGATATTCCCAGTGAAAGGAGAATGATATACCCAGTGAAAGGAGACTGCTATTCCCAGTGAGAAGAGACTGACATTCCCAGTGAGAGCAAACTGATATTCCCAGTGAAAGTAGACTGATATTCAGAGTGAGAGAGAATAGATATTCCTTGAGAGGATATTGAGATTCCCAGTGAGTGGAGACTGATATTCCCAGTGAGACAGAATAGACATTCCCAGTGAGAGCAGACTGATATTCCCACTGAGACAGAATAGATATTCCCAGTGAGAGGAGACTGATATTCCGAATGAGACAGAATAGATATTCCCAGTGAAAGGAGACTGATATTCCCAGTGAGAGGAGACTGATATTCCCAGTGAAAGGAGACTGTTATTCAAAGTGAGACAGAATAGATATTCCCAGTGAGAGGAGATTGATATTCCTAGTGAGAGTAGACTGATATTCCCAGTGAACACAATAGATATTCCCAGTGAGAGGAGACTGATACTCCAAGTGAGAAGAGACTGATATTCCCAGTGAGAGTAGACTGATATTCCCAATGAGAAAGAATAGATATTCCCAATGAGAGGAGACTGATATTCCCAGTGAGACAGAATAGATATTCCCAGTGAAAGGCGACTGATATTCCCCATAAGACAGAATAGATATTCCCAGTGAAAGGAGACTGATATTCCCAATGAAAGGAGACTGATATTCCCAATGAGAGGAGACTAATATTCCCAGTGAGCCAGTATTGATATTCCCAGTGACAGGAGACTGATGTTCCGAATGAGGCAGAATAGATATTTCCAGTGAGAGGAGACTGATTTTCCCAGTGAGACAGAATAGATATTCCCAGTGACAGGAGACTGATATTCCCAGTGAGAGGAGACTGATATTCCCATTGAAAGGAGATTGTTATTCAACGTGAGACAGAATAGATATTCCCAGTGAGAGGAGATTGATATTCCCAGTGAGAGTCGACTGATATTCCCAGTAAACAGAATAGATATTCCCAGTGAGAGGAGACTGATATTCCCAGTGAGAAGAGACTGATATTCCCAGTGAGAGTAGACTGATATTCCAGGTAAAAGGAGACTGTTATTCAAAGTGAGACAGAATAGATATTCCCAGTGAGAGGAGACTGATATTCCCAGTGAGAGGAGACTGATATTCCCAGTGAGAGGAGACTACTATTCCCAGTGAGACAGAATAGATATTCCCAGTGAGAGGAGACTGATATTCCCAGTGAGACTGAATATATATTTCCAGTGAGAGGAGACTGATATTCCCAGTGAGACAGAATAGATAATCCCTGTGAGACAGAATAGATATTCCCAGTGGCAGAAGACTGATATTCCCAGTGAGAGGAGACTGATATTCACAGCGGGATAGAATACATATTCCCAGTGAAAGGAGACTGATATTCCCAGTGAGAGGAAACTGATATTCCCAGTGAAAGGAGACTGATATTCCCAGTGTTTGGAGACTGATATTCCCAGTGAGACAGAATAAATATTCCCATTTAGAGGAGACTGACATTCCCAGTGAAAGGAGACTGATATTCACAGTGAGACAGAATCGATATTCCCAGTGAGAGGATATTGAGATTCACAGTGAGTGGAGACTGATATTCCCAGTGAGACAGAATAGACATTCCCAGTGAAGCAGACTGATATTCCCACTGAGACAGAATAGATATACCCAGTGAGAGGAGACTGATATTCCCAATGAGACAGAATAGATATTCCCAGTGAGAGGAGACTGATATTCCGAATGAGACAGAATAGATATTCCCAGTGAAAGGAGACTGATATTCCCAGTGAGAGGAGACTGATATTCCCAGTGAAAGGAGACTGTTATTCAAAGTGAGACAGAATAGATATTCCCAGTGAGAGGAGATTGATATTCCCAGTGAGAGGAGACTGATATTCCCAGTGAACAGAACAGATATTCCCAGTGAGAGGAGACTGATTTTCCCAATGAGAAGCGACTAATATTCCCAGTGAGAGTAGACTGATATTCCCAATGAGAAAGAATAGATATTCCCAATGAGAGGAGACTGATATTCCCAGTGAGACAGAATAGATATTCCCAGTGAAAGGCGACTGATATTCCCCATCAGACAGAATAGATATTCCCAGTGAAAGGAGACTGATATTCCCAGTGAAACGAGACTGATATTCCCAATGAGAGGAGACTAATATTCCCAGTGAGCCAGTATTGATATTCCCAGTGACAGGAGACTGATATTCCTAATGAGGCAGAATAGATATTTCCAGTGAGAGGAGACTGATTTTCCCAGTGAGACAAAATAGATATTCCCAGGGACAGGAGACTGATATTCCTAGTGAGAGGAGACTGATATTCCCATTGAAAGGAGACTGTTATTCAAAGTGAGACAGAATAGATATTCCCAGTGAGAGAGGACTGATATTTACAGTGAGACAGAATAGATATTCCCAGTAAGAGGAGACTGATATTCCCACTGAGACAGAATAGATATTCCCAGTGCGATGAGACTGATATTCCCACTGAGACAGAATAGAAATTCCCAATGAGAGGAGACTGATATTCCCTCTGAGACAGAATAGATATTCCCAGTGAGAGGAGACTGATATTTGCAGTCAGACAGAATAGATATTCCCAGTGAGGGGTGATTATATTCCCAATGAGACAGAATAGATATTCCCAGTGAGAGGAGACTGTTATTCCCAATGAGACAGAATAGATATTCCCACTGAAAGGAGACTGATATTCCCAGTGAGTTGAGACTGATATTACCAGTGAAAGGAGACTATTATTCAAAGTGAGACAGAATAGATATTCCCAGTGAGAGGAGACTGATATTCCCAGTGAGAGGAGACTGATAATCCCAGTGAGAGGAGACTGCTATTCCCAGTGAGACAGAATAGATATTCCCAGTGAGAGGAGACTGATATTCCCAGTGAGACAGAATATATATTTCCAGTGAGAGGAGACTGATATTCCCAGTGAGACAGAATAGATAAACCCGGTGAGACAGAATAGATATTCCCAAAGGCAGAAGACTGATATTCCCAGTGAAAGGAGACTGATATTCCCAGTGAGACAGAACAGATATTCCCAGAGAGAGGAGACTGATATTCCCAATGAGAGGAGACTGATATTCCCAGTGAGAAAGAAAAGATATTCCCAGTGAAAGGTGAATGATATACCCAGTGAAAGGAGACTGCTATTCCCAGTGAGAGGAGACAGATATTCCCAGTGAGAGGAAACTGATATTCCCAGTGACAGGAGACTGATATTCCCAGTGTAAGGAGACTGATATTCCCAGTGAAAGGCCACTGATATTCCCAGTGAGAGGCGACTGCTATTCCCAGTGAGACAGTATAGATGTTCCCAGTTAGAGGAGACTGATATTCCCAGTGAGAGGAGACTAATATTCCCAGTGAGCCAGTATTGATATTCCCAGTGACAGGAGACTTATATTCCTATTGAGACAGAATAGATATTTCCAGTGAGAGGAGACTGATATTCCCAGTGAGACAGAATAGATATTCCCAGTGACAGGAGACTGATATTCCCAGTGAAAGGAGACTGATATTCCCAGGGAGATAGAATAGATATTCCAAGTGCAAGGAGACTGATATACCCAGTGAAAGGAGACTGATATTCCCAGTGAAAGGAGAATGATATTCCAAGTGAGTGGAGACTGATATTCCCAGTGAAAGGAGACAGATATTCCCTGTGAGAGGGGACTGCTATTGCCAGTGAGACAGTATACATATTCAAAGTGACAGGAGACTGAAATTCCTAGTGAGACAGAATAGATATTTCCAGTGAGAGGAGAATGATATTCCCAGTGAGACAGAATAGATATTCCCAGTGAGACAGAATAGATATTCCCAGTGAAAGGCGACTGATATTCCCCATCAGACAGAATAGATATTCCCAGTGAAAGGAGACTGATATTCCCAGTGAAACGAGACTGATATTCCCAATGAGAGGAGACTAATATTCCCAGTGAGCCAGTATTGATATTCCCAGTGACAGGAGACTGATATTCCTAATGAGGCAGAATAGATATTTCCAGTGAGAGGAGACTGATTTTCCCAGTGAGACAAAATAGATATTCCCAGGGACAGGAGACTGATATTCCTAGTGAGAGGAGACTGATATTCCCATTGAAAGGAGACTGTTATTCAAAGTGAGACAGAATAGATATTCCCAGTGAGAGGGGACTGATATTTACAGTGAGACAGAATAGATATTCCCAGTGAGAGGAGACTGATATTCCCACTGAGACAGAATAGATATTCCCAGTGCGATGAGACTGATATTCCCACTGAGACAGAATAGAAATTCCCAATGAGAGGAGACTGATATTCCCTCTGAGACAGAATAGATATTCCCAGTGAGAGGAGACTGATATTTGCAGTCAGACAGAATAGATATTCCCAGTGAGGGGTGATTATATTCCCAATGAGACAGAATAGATATTCCCAGTGAGAGGAGACTGTTATTCCCAATGAGACAGAAGAGATATTCCCACTGAAAGGAGACTGATATTCCCAGTGAAAGGAGACTATTATTCAAAGTGAGACAGAATAGATATTCCCAGTGAGAGGAGACTGATATTCCCAGTGAGAGGAGACTGATAATCCCAGTGAGAGCAGACTGCTATTCCCAGTGAGACAGAATAGATATTCCCAGTGAGAGGAGACTGATATTCCCAGTGAGACAGAATATATATTTCCAGTGAGAGGAGACTGATATTCCCAGTGAGACAGAATAGATAAACCCGGTGAGACAGAATAGATATTCCCAGAGGCAGAAGACTGATATTCCCAGTGAAAGGAGACTGATATTCCCAGTGAGACAGAACAGATATTCCCAGAGAGAGGAGACTGATATTCCCAATGAGAGGAGACTGATATTCCCAGTGAGAAAGAAAAGATATTCCCAGTGAAAGGGGAATGATATACCCAGTGAAAGGAGACTGCTATTCCCAGTGAGATGAGACAGATATTCCCAGTGAGAGGAAACTGATATTCCCAGTGACAGGAGACTGATATTCCCAGTGTAAGGAGACTGATATTCCCAGTGAAAGGCCATTGATATTCCCAGTGAGAGGCGACTGCTATTCCCAGTGAGACAGTATAGATGTTCCCAGTTAGAGGAGACTGATATTCCCAGTGAGAGGAGACTAATATTCCCAGTGAGCCAGTATTGATATTCCCAGTGACAGGAGACTTATATTCCTATTGAGACAGAATAGATATTTCCAGTGAGAGGAGACTGATATTCCCAGTGAGACAGAATAGATATTCCCAGTGACAGGAGACTGATATTCCCAGTGAAAGGAGACTGATATTCCCAGGGAGATAGAATAGATATTCCAAGTGCAAGGAGACTGATATACCCAGTGAAAGGAGACTGATATTCCCTGTGAGAGGGGACTGCTATTGCCAGTGAGACAGTATACATATTCAAAGTGACAGGAGACTGAAATTCCTAGTGAGACAGAATAGATATTTCCAGTGAGAGGAGAATGATATTCCCTGTGAGACAGAATAGATATTCCCAGTGAGACAGAATAGATATTCCCAGTGAAAGGAGACTGATATTCCCAGTGAGTGGAGACTGATATTCCCAGTGAGTGGAGACTGATATTCTCAGTGAGACAGAATAGATATTCCCAGTGAGAGGAGACTGATATTCCCACTGAGACAGAATACATATTCCCAGTGAGAGGAGACTGATATTCCCAGTTTTACAGAATAGATTTTCCCAGTGAGAGGAGACTGATATTCGCAGTCAGACAGAATAGATATTCCCAGTGAGAGTTGATTATATTCCCAATGAGACAGAATAGATATTCCCAGTGAGAGGAGACTGTTATTCCCAATGAGACAGAATAGATATTCCCACTGAAAGGAGACTGATATTCCCAGTGAGTTGAGACTGATATTCCCAGTGAAAGGAGACTGTTATTCAAAGTGAGACAGAATAGATATTCCCAGTGAGAGGAGACTGATATTCCCAGTGAGAGGAGACTGATAATCCCAGTGAGAGGAGACTGCTATTCCCAGTGAGACAGAATAGATATTCCCAGTGAGAGGAGACTGATATTCCCAGTGAGACAGAATATATATTTCCAGTGAGAGGAGACTGATATTCCCAGTGAGACAGAATAGATAAACCCGGTGAGACAGAATAGATATTCCCAGAGGCAGAAGACTGATATTCCCAGTGAAAGGAGACTGATATTCCGAATGAGACAGAATAGATATTCCCAGTGAAAGGAGACTGATATTCCCAGTGAGAGGAGACTGATATTCCCATTGAAAGGAGACTGTTATTCAAAGTGAGACAGAATAGATATTCCCAGTGAGAGGAGATTGATATTCCTAGTGAGAGTAGACTGATATTCCCAGTGAACACAATAGATATTCCCAGTGAGAGGAGACTGATACTCCAAGTGAGAAGAGACTGATATTCCCAGTGAGAGTAGACTGATATTCCCAATGAGAAAGAATAGATATTCCCAATGAGAGGAGACTGATATTCCCAGTGAGAAAGAAAAGATATTCCCAGTGAAAGGAGAATGATATTCCCTTTGAAAGGAGACTGATATTCCCAATGAGAGGAGACTAATATTCCCAGTGAGCCAGTATTGATATTCCCAGTGACAGGAGACTGATGTTCCGAATGAGGCAGAATAGATATTTCCAGTGAGAGGAGACTGATTTTCCCAGTGAGACAGAATAGATATTCCCAGTGACAGGAGACTGATATTCCCAGTGAGAGGAGACTGATATTCCCATTGAAAGGAGATTGTTATTCAACGTGAGACAGAATAGATATTCCCAGTGAGAGGAGATTGATATTCCCAGTGAGAGTAGACTGATATTCCCAGTAAACAGAATAGATATTCCCAGTGAGAGGAGACTGATATTCCCAGTGAGAAGAGACTGATATTCCCAGTGAGAGTAGACTGATATTCCAGGTAAAAGGAGACTGTTATTCAAAGTGAGACAGAATAGATATTCCCAGTGAGAGGAGACTGATATTCCCAGTGAGAGGAGACTGATATTCCCAGTGAGAGGAGACTACTATTCCCAGTGAGACAGAATAGATATTCCCAGTGAGAGGAGACTGATATTCCCAGTGAGACTGAATATATATTTCCAGTGAGAGGAGACTGATATTCCCAGTGAGACAGAATAGATAATCCCTGTGAGACAGAATAGATATTCCCAGTGGCAGAAGACTGATATTCCCAGTCAAAGGAGACTGATATTCACAGGGGGATAGAATACATATTCCCAGTGAAAGGAGACTGATATTCCCAGTGAGAGGAAACTGATATTCCCAGCGAAAGGAGACTGATATTCCCAGTGTTTGGAGACTGATATTCCCAGTGAGACAGAATAGATATTCCCATTTAGAGGAGACTGACATTCCCAGTGAAAGGAGACTGATATTCACAGTGAGACAGAATCGATATTCCCAGTGAGAGGATATTGAGATTCCCAGTGAGTGGAGACTGATATTCCCAGTGAGACAGAAGAGACATTCCCAGTGAAGCAGACTGATATTCCCACTGAGACAGAATAGATATACCCAGTGAGAGGAGACTGATATTCCCAATGAGACAGAATAGATGTTCCCAGTGAGAGGGGACTGATATTCCGAATGAGACAGAATAGATATTCCCAGTGAAAGGAGACTGATATTCCCAGTGAGAGGAGACTGATATTCCCAGTGAAAGGAGACTGTTATTCAAAGTGAGACAGAATAGATATTCCCAGTGAGAGGAGATTGATATTCCCAGTGAGAGGAGACTGATATTCCCAGTGAACAGAACAGCTATTCCCAGTGAGAGGAGACTGATATTCCCAATGAGAAGCGACTGATATTCCCAGTGAGAGTAGACTGATATTCCCAATGAGAAAGAATAGATATTCCCAATGAGAGGAGACTGATATTCCCAGTGAGACAGAATAGATATTCCCAGTGAAAGGCGACTGATATTCCCCATCAGGCAGAATAGATATTCCCAGTGAAAGGAGACTGATATTCCCAGTGAAACGAGACTGATATTCCCAATGAGAGGAGACTAATATTCCCAGTGAGCCAGTATTGATATTCCCAGTGACAGGAGACTGATATTCCTAATGAGGCAGAATAGATATTTCCAGTGAGAGGAGACTGATTTTCCCAGTGAGACAAAATAGATATTCCCAGGGACAGGAGACTGATATTCCTAGTGAGAGGAGACTGATATTCCCATTGAAAGTAGACTGTTATTCAAAGTGAGACAGAATAGATATTCCCAGTGAGAGGGGACTGATATTTACAGTGAGACAGAATAGATATTCCCAGTGAGAGGAGACTGATATTCCCACTGAGACAGAATAGATATTCCCAGTGCGATGAGACTGATATTCCCACTGAGACAGAATAGAAATTCCCAATGAGAGGAGACTGATATTCCCTCTGAGACAGAATAGATATTCCCAGTGAGAGGAGACTGATATTTGCAGTCAGACAGAATAGATATTCCCAGTGAGGGGTGATTATATTCCCAATGAGACAGAATAGATATTCCCAGTGAGAGGAGACTGTTATTCCCAATGAGACAGAATAGATATTCCCACTGAAAGGAGACTGATATTCCCAGTGAGTTGAGACTGATATTACCAGTGAAAGGAGACTATTATTCAAAGTGAGACAGAATAGATATTCCCAGTGAGAGGAGACTGATATTCCCAGTGAGAGGAGACTGATAATCCCAGTGAGAGGACACTGATATTCCCAGTGAGACAGAATAGATATTCCCAGTGAGAGGAGACTGATATTCCCAGTGAGACAGAATATATATTTCCAGTGAGAGGAGACTGATATTCCCAGTGAGACAGAATAGATAAACCCGGTGAGACAGAATAGATATTCCCAGAGGCAGAAGACTGATATTCCCAGTGAAAGGAGACTGATATTCCCAGTGAGACAGAACAGATATTCCCAGAGAGAGGAGACTGATATTCCCAATGAGAGGAGACTGATATTCCCAGTGAGAAAGAAAAGATATTCCCAGTGAAAGGGGAATGATATACCCAGTGAAAGGAGACTGCTATTGCCAGTGAGAGGAGACAGATATTCCCAGTGAGAGGAAACTGATATTCCCAGTGACAGGAGACTGATATTCCCAGTGTAAGGAGACTGATATTCCCAGTGAAAGGCCACTGATATTCCCAGTGAGAGGCGACTGCTATTCCCAGTGAGACAGTATAGATGTTCCCAGTTAGAGGAGACTGATATTCCCAGTGAGAGGAGACTAATATTCCCAGTGAGCCAGTATTAATATTCCCAGTGACAGGAGACTTATATTCCTATTGAGACAGAATAGATATTTCCAGTGAGAGGAGAATGATATTCCCAGTGAGACAGAATAGATATTCCCAGTGACAGGAGACTGAAATTCCCAGTGAAAGGAGACTGATATTCCCAGGGAGATAGAATAGATATTCCAAGTGCAAGGAGACTGATATACCCAGTGAAAGGAGACTGATATTCCCAGTGAAAGGAGAATGATATTCCAAGTGAGTGGAGACTGATATTCCCAGTGAAAGGAGACAGATATTCCCTGCGAGAGGGGACTGCTATTGCCAGTGAGACAGTATACATATTCAAAGTGACAGGAGACTGAAATTCCTACTAAGACAGAATAGATATTTCCAGTGAGAGGAGAATGATATTCCCAGTGAGACAGAATAGATATTCCCAGCGAGACAGAATAGATATTCCCAGTGAAAGGAGACTGATATTCCCAGTGAGTGGAGACTGATATTCCCAGTGAGTGGAGACTGATATTCTCAGTGAGACAGAATAGATATTCCCAGTGAGAGGAGACTGATATTCCCACTGAGACAGAATAGATATTCCCAGTGAGAGGAGACTGATATTCCCAGTTTTACAGAATAGATTTTCCCAGTGAGAGGAGACTGATATTCGCAGTCAGACAGAATAGATATTCCCAGTGAGAGTTGATTATATTCCCAATGAGACAGAATAGATATTCCCAGTGAGAGGAGACTGTTATTCCCAATGAGACAGAATAGATATTCCCACTGAAAGGAGACTGATATTCCCAGTGAGTTGAGACTGATATTCCCAGTGAAAGGAGACTGTTATTCAAAGTGAGACAGAATAGATATTCCCAGTGAGAGGAGACTGATATTCCCAGTGAGAGGAGACTGATAATCCCAGTGAGAGGAGACTGCTATTCCCAGTGAGACAGAATAGATATTCCCAGTGAGAGGAGACTGATATTCCCACTGAGACAGAATATATATTTCCAGTGAGAGGAGACTGATATTCCCAGTGAGACAGAATAGATAAACCCGGTGAGACAGAATAGATATTCCCAGAGGCAGAAGACTGATATTCCCAGTGAAAGGAGACTGATATTCCCAGTGAGACAGAATAGATATTCCCAGAGAGAGGAGACTGATATTCCCAATGAGAGGAGACTGATATTCCCATTGAGAAAGAAAAGATATTCCCAGTGAAATGGTAATGATATACCCAGTGAAAGGAGACTGCTATTCCCAGTGAGAGGAGACAGATATTCCCAGTGAGAGGAAACTGATATTCCCAGTGAGAGGAGACTGATATTCCCAGTGTAAGGAGACTGTTATTCCCAATGAGAAAGAATAGATATTCCCATTGAGAGGAGACTGATATTCCCAGTGAGACAGAATAGATATTCCCAGTGAAAGGTGACTGATATTCCCCATGAGACAGAATAGATATTCCCAGTGAAAGGAGACTGATATTACCAGTGAAAGGACACACATATTCCCAGTGAGAGGAGACTGCTATTCCCAGTGAGACAGTATAGATGTTCCCAGTGAGAGGAGACTGATATTCCCAGTGAGAGGAGACTAATATTCCCAGTTAGCTAGTATTGATATTACCAGTGACAGGAGACTTATATTCCTATTGAGACAGAATAGATATTTCCAGTGAGAGGAGACTGATATTCCCAGTGAGACAGAATAGATATTCCCAGTGACAGGAGACTGATATTCCCAGTGAAAGGAGACTGATATTCCCAGGGAGATAGAATAGATATTCCAAGTGCAAGGAGACTGATATTCCCAGTGCAAGGAGACTGATATTCCCAGTGAAAGGAGACTGATATTCCCAGTGAGTGGAGACTGATATTCCCAGTGAGACAGAATAGATATTCCCAGTTAGAGGAGACTGATATTCCCACAGAGACAGAATAGATATTCCTGGTGAGAGGAGGCTTATATTCCCAGTTTTTCAGAATAGATATTCCCAGTGAGAGGAGACTGATAATCCCAGTGAGAGGAGACTGCTATTCCCAGTGAGACAGAATAGATATTCCCAGTGAGAGGAGACTGATATTCCCAGTGAGACAGAATATATATTTCCAGTGAGAGGAGACTGATATCCCCAGTGAGACAGAATAGATAAACCCGGTGAGACAGAATAGATATTCCCAGAGGCAGAAGACTGATATTCCCAGTGAAAGGAGACTGATATTCCCAGTGAGACAGAACAGATATTCCCAGAGAGAGGAGACTGATATTCCCAATGAGAGGAGACTGATATTCCCAGTGAGACAGAGCATATATTTCCAGTGAGAGGTGACTGATATTCCCAGTGAGACAGAATAGATAAACCCGGGGAGACAGAATAGATATTCCCAGAGGCAGAAGACTGATATTCCCAGTGAAAGGAGACTGATATTCCCAGTGAGACAGAACAGATATTCCCAGAGAAAGGAGACTGATATTCCCAATGAGAGGAGACTGATATTCCCAGTGAGAAAGAAAAGATATTCCCAGTGAAAGGGGAATGATATACCCAGTGAAAGGAGACTGCTATTCCCAGTGAGAGGAGACAGATATTCCCAGTGAGAGGAAACTGATATTCCCAGTGACAGGAGACTGATATTCCCAGTGTAAGGAGACTGATATTCCCAGTGAAAGGCCACTGATATTCCCAGTGAGAGGCGACTGCTATTCCCAGTGAGACAGTATAGATGTTCCCAGTTAGAGGAGACTGATATTCCCAGTGAGAGGAGACTAATATTCCCAGTGAGCCAGTATTGATATTCCCAGTGACAGGAGACTTATATTCCTATTGAGACAGAATAGATATTTCCAGTGAGAGGAGAATGATATTCCCAGTGAGACAGAATAGATATTCCCAGTGACAGGAGATTGATATTCCCAGTGAAAGGAGACTGATATTCCCAGGGAGATAGAATAGATATTCCAAGTGCAAGGAGACTGATATACCCAGTGAAAGGAGACTGATATTCCCAGTGAAAGGAGAATGATATTCCCATTGAGTGGAGACTGATATTCCCAGTGAAAGGAGACAGATATTCCCTGTGAGAGGGGACTGCTATTGCCAGTGAGACAGTACACATATTCAAAGTGACAGGAGACTGAAATTCCTAGTGAGACAGAATAGATATTTCCAGTGAGAGGAGAATGATATTCCCAGTGAGACAGAATAGATATTCCCAGTGAGACAGAATAGATATTCCCAGTGAAAGGAGACTGATATTCCCAGTGAGTGGAGACTGATATTCCCAGTGAGTGGAGACTGATATTCTCAGTGAGACAGAATAGATATTCCCAGTGAGTGGAGACTGATATTCCCACTGAGACAGAATAGATATTCCCAGTGAGAGGAGCCTGATATTCCCAGTTTTACAGAATAGATTTTCCCAGTGAGAGGAGACTGATATTCGCAGTCAGACAGAATAGATATTCCCAGTGAGAGTTGATTATATTCCCAATGAGACAGAATAGATATTCCCACTGAGAGGAGACTGTTATTCCCAATGAGACAGAATAGATATTCCCACTGAAAGGAGACTGATAATCCCAGTGAGTTGAGACTGATATTCCCAGTGAAGTGAGACTGTTATTCAAAGTGAGACAGAATAGATATTCCCAGTGAGAGGAGACTGATATTCCCAGTGAGAGGAGACTGATAATCCCAGTGAGAGGAGACTGCTATTCCCAGTGAGACAGAATAGATATTCCCAGTGAGAGGAGACTGATATTCCCACTGAGACAGAATATATATTTCCAGTGAGAGGAGACTGATATTCCCAGTGAGACAGAATAGATAAACCCGGTGAGACAGAATAGATATTCCCAGAGGCAGAAGACTGATATTCCCAGTGAAAGGAGACTGATATTCCCAGTGAGACAGAATAGATATTCCCAGAGAGAGGAGACTGATATTCCCAATGAGAGGAGACTGATATTCCCAGTGAGAAAGAAAAGATATTCCCAGTGAAAGGGGAATGATATACCCAGTGAAAGGAGACTGCTATTCCCAGTGAGAGGAGACAGATATTCCCAGTGAGAGGAAACTGATATTCCCAGTGAGAGGAGACTGATATTCCCAGTGTAAGGAGACTGTTATTCCCAATGAGAAAGAATAGATATTCCCATTGAGAGGAGACTGATATTCCCAGTGAGACAGAATAGATATTCCCAGTGAAAGGTGACTGATATTCCCCATGAGACAGAATAGATATTCCCAGTGAAAGGAGACTGATATTCCCAGTGAAAGGACACTGATATTCCCAGTGAGAGGAGACTGCTATTCCCAGTGAGACAGTATAGATGTTCCCAGTGAGAGGAGACTGATATTCCCAGTGAGAGGAGACTAATATTCCCAGTGAGCCAGTATTGATATTACCAGTGACAGGAGACTTATATTCCTATTGAGACAGAATAGATATTTCCAGTGAGAGGAGACTGATATTCCCAGTGAGACAGAATAGATATTCCCAGTGACAGGAGACTGATATTCCCAGTGAAAGGAGACTGATATTCCCAGGGAGATAGAATAGATATTCCAAGTGCAAGGAGACTGATATTCCCAGTGCAAGGAGACTGATATTCCCAGTGAGAGGAGACTGATATTCCTAGTGATACAGAATAGATATTCCCACTGAGACAGAATAGATATTCCCATTGAGAAGATTCTGACATTCCCAGTGCGAGGAGACTGATGTTCCCACTGAGACAGAATAGATATTCCCAGTGAGAGGAGACTGATATTCCCAGTGAGAAGAGACTGATATTCCCAGTGAGAGTAGACTGATATTCCCAAAGAGAAAGAACAGATATTCCCAATGAGAGCAGACTGATATTCCCAGTGAGTCAGAATAGATATTCCCAGTGAAAGGCGACTGATATTCCCAATGAGACAGAATAGATATTCCCAGTGAGAGGAGACTGATATTCCCACTGAGACAGAATAGATATTCCCAGTGAGAAGAGACTGATATTCCCAGTGAGAGGAGACTAATATTCCCACCGTGACAGAATAGATATTCCCACTGAGAGGAGACTGATATTCCCAGTGAGAAGAAACTGATATTCCCAGTGAGAGGAAACTGATATTCCCAGTGAGACAGAATAGATATTCCCAGTGATAGGAGCCTGATATTCCCAGTGAGACAAATTGATATTCCCAGTGAGAGGAGACTGATATTCCCAGTGAGACAGAATAGATATTCGCAGTGAGAGGAGACTGATATTCCCAGTGAGAGGAGACAGACATTTCCAGGGAGACAGAATAGATATTCCCAGAGAGAGGAGACTGATATTCCAACGGAGACAGAATAGATATTCCCAGTGAGAGGAGACTGATATTCCCACACAGACAGAATAGGTATTCCCGGTGAGAGTAGGCTGATATTCCTAATGAGAAGAGACTGATATTCCCATTGAGACAGAATAGATATTCACACTGAAAGGCTACTGATATTCCCAGTGAGAGGAGACTGATATTCCCAGTGAGAGGGGACTGATATTTACAGTGAGACAGAATAGATATTCCCAGTGAGAGGAGACTGATATTCCCACTGAGACAGACTAGATATTCCCAGTGAGAGGAGACTGATATTCGCAGTCAGACAGAATAGATATTCCCAGTGAGAGGTGATTATATTCCCAATGAGACAGAATAGATATTCCCAGTGAGAGGAGACTGTTATTCCCAATGAGACAGAATAGATATTCCCACTGAAAGGAGACTGATATTCCCAGTGAGTTGAGACTGATATTCCCAGTGAAAGGAGACTGTTATTCAAAGTGAGACAGAATAGATATTACCAGTGAGAGGAGACTGATATTCCCAGTGAGAGGAGACTGATAATCCCAGTGAGAGGAGACTGCTATTCCCAGTGAGACAGAATAGATATTCCCAGTGAGAGGAGACTGATATTCCCACTGAGACAGAATATATATTTCCAGTGAGAGGAGACTGATATTCCCAGTGAGACATAATAGATAAACCCGGTGAGACAGAATAGATATTCCCAGAGGCAGAAGACTGATATTCCCAGTGAAAGGAGACTGATATTCCCAGCGAGACAGAATAGATATTCCCAGAGAGAGGAGACTGATATTCCCAATGAGAGGAGACTGATATTCCCAGTGAGAAAGAAAAGATATTCCCAGTGAAAGGGGAATGATATACCCAGTGAAAGGAGACTGCTATTCCCAGTGAGAGGAGGCAGATATTCCCAGTGAGAGGAAACTGATATTCCCAGTGAGAGGAGACTGATATTCCCAGTGTAAGTAGATTGTTATTCCCAATGAGAAAGAATAGATAATCCCAATGAGAGGAGACTGATATTCCCAGTGAGACAGAATAGATATTCCCAGTGAAAGGTGACTGATATTCCCCATGAGACAGAATAAATATTCCCAGTGAAAGGTGACTGATATTCCCAGTGAAAGGACACACATATTCCCAGTGAGAGGAGACTGATATTCCCAGTGAGACAGTATAGATGTTCCCAGTGAGAGGAGACTGATATTCCCAGTGAGAGGAGACTAATATTCCCAGTGAGCCAGTATTGATATTACCAGTGACAGGAGACTTATATTCCTATTGAGACAGAATAGATATTTCCAGTGAGAGGAGACTGATATTCCCAGTGAGACAGAAAAGATATTCCCAGTGACAGGAGACTGATATTCCCAGTGAAAGGAGACTGATATTCCCAGGGAGATAGAATAGATATTCCAAGTGCAAGGAGACTGATATTCCCAGTGAAAGGAGACTGATATTCCCAGTGAGAGGAGACTGATATTCCTAGTGATACAGAATAGATACTCCCACTGAGACAGAATAGATATTCCCATTGAGAAGATTCTGACATTCCCAGTGCGAGGAGACTGATGTTCCCACTGAGACAGAATAGATATTCCCAGTGAGAGGAGACTGATATTCCCAGTGCGAAGAGACTGATATTCCCAGTCAGTGAAGACTGATATTCCCAGTTAGAGGTGACTGATATTCCCACTGAGACAGAATAGATATTCCCGGTGAGAGGAGACTGATATTCCCAGTTTTTCAGAATAGATATTCCCAGTGAGAGGAGACTGATATTCCCAGTAAGACAGAATAGATATTCCCAGTGAGAGGAGACTGATATTCCCACTGAGACAGAATAGATATTCCCAGTGAGAGTGACTGATATTCTCTGTGAGAGGAGACTAATATACCCACTGAGACAGAATAGATATTCCCAGTGAGAGGAGACTGATATTCCAACAGAGACAGAGTAGATATTCCCAGTGAGAGGAGACTGATATTCCCACACAGACAGAATAGGTATTCCCGGTGAGAGTAGGCTGATATTCCTAATGAGAAGAAACTGATATTCCCATTGAGACAGAATAGATATTCACACTGAAAGGCTACTGATATTCCCAGTGAGAGGAGACTGATATTCCCAGTGAGAGGGGACTGATATTTACAGTGAGACAGAATAGATATTCCCAGTGAGAGGAGACTGATATTCCCACTGAGACAGACTAGATATTCCCAGTGAGAGGAGACTGATATTCGCAGTCAGACAGAATAGATATTCCCAGTGAGAGGTGATTATATTCCCAATGAGACAGAATAGATATTCCCAGTGAGAGGAGACTGTTATTCCCAATGAGACAGAATAGATATTCCCACTGAAAGGAGACTGATATTCCCAGTGAGTTGAGACTGATATTCCCAGTGAAAGGAGACTGTTATTCAAAGTGAGACAGAATAGATATTACCAGTGAGAGGAGACTGATATTCCCAGTGAGAGGAGACTGATAATCCCAGTGAGAGGAGACTGCTATTCCCAGTGAGACAGAATAGATATTCCCAGTGAGAGGAGACTGATATTCCCACTGAGACAGAATATATATTTCCAGTGAGAGGAGACTGATATTCCCAGTGCGACATAATAGATAAACCCGGTGAGACAGAATAGATATTCCCAGAGGCAGAAGACTGATATTCCCAGTGAAAGGAGACTGATATTCCCAGTGAGACAGAATAGATATTCCCAGAGAGAGGAGACTGATATTCCCAATGAGAGGAGACTGATATTCCCAGTGAGAAAGAAAAGATATTCCCAGTGAAAGGGGAATGATATACCCAGTGAAAGGAGACTGCTATTCCCAGTGAGAGGAGGCAGATATTCCCAGTGAGAGGAAACTGATATTCCCAGTGAGAGGAGACTGATATTCCCAGTGAGACAGAAAAGATATTCCCAGTGACAGGAGACTGATATTCCCAGTGAAAGGAGACTGATATGCCCAGGGAGATAGAATAGATATTCCAAGTGCAAGGAGACTGATATTCCCAGTGAAAGGAGACTGATATTCCCAGTGAGAGGAGACTGATATTCCTAGTGATACAGAATAGATATTCCCACTGAGACAGAATAGATATTCCCATTGAGAAGATTCTGACATTCCCAGTGCGAGGAGACTGATGTTCCCACTGAGACAGAATAGATATTCCCAGTGAGAGGAGACTGATATTCCCAGTGCGAAGAGACTGATATTCCCAGTCAGTGAAGACTGATATTCCCAGTTAGAGGTGACTGATATTCCCACTGAGACAGAATAGATATTCCCGGTGAGAGGAGACTGATATTCCCAGTTTTTCAGAATAGATATTCCCAGTGAGAGGAGACTGATATTCCCAGTAAGACAGAATAGATATTCCGAGTGTGAGGAGACTGATATTCCCACTGAGACAGAATAGATATTCCCAGTGAGAGTGACTGATATTCTCTGTGAGAGGAGACTAATATACCCACTGAGACAGAATAGATATTCCCAGTGAGAGGAGACTGATATTCCAACGGAGACAGAATAGATATTCCCAGTGAGAGGAGACTGATATTCCCACACAGACAGAATAGGTATTCCCGGTGAGAGTAGGCTGATATTCCTAATGAGAAGAGACTGATATTCCCATTGAGACAGAATAGATATTCACACTGAAAGGCTACTGATATTCCCAGTGAGAGGAGACTGATATTCCCAGTGAGAGGGGACTGATATTTACAGTGAGACAGAATAGATATTCCCAGTGAGAGGAGACTGATATTCCCACTGAGACAGACTAGATATTCCCAGTGAGAGGAGACTGATATTCGCAGTCAGACAGAATAGATATTCCCAGTGAGAGGTGATTATATTCCCAATGAGACAGAATAGATATTCCCAGTGAGAGGAGACTGTTATTCCCAATGAGACAGAATAGATATTCCCACTGAAAGGAGACTGATATTCCCAGTGAGTTGAGACTGATATTCCCAGTGAAAGGAGACTGTTATTCAAAGTGAGACAGAATAGATATTACCAGTGAGAGGAGACTGATATTCCCAGTGAGAGGAGACTGATAATCCCAGTGAGAGGAGACTGCTATTCCCAGTGAGACAGAATAGATATTCCCAGTGAGAGGAGACTGATATTCCCACTGAGACAGAATATATATTTCCAGTGAGAGGAGACTGATATTCCCAGTGCGACATAATAGATAAACCCGGTGAGACAGAATAGATATTCCCAGAGGCAGAAGACTGATATTCCCAGTGAAAGGAGACTGATATTCCCAGTGAGACAGAATAGATATTCCCAGAGAGAGGAGACTGATATTCCCAATGAGAGGAGACTGATATTCCCAGTGAGAAAGAAAAGATATTCCCAGTGAAAGGGGAATGATATACCCAGTGAAAGGAGACTGCTATTCCCAGTGAGAGGAGGCAGATATTCCCAGTGAGAGGAAACTGATATTCCCAGTGAGAGGAGACTGATATTCCCAGTGAGACAGAAAAGATATTCCCAGTGACAGGAGACTGATATTCCCAGTGAAAGGAGACTGATATGCCCAGGGAGATAGAATAGATATTCCAAGTGCAAGGAGACTGATATTCCCAGTGAAAGGAGACTGATATTCCCAGTGAGAGGAGACTGATATTCCTAGTGATACAGAATAGATATTCCCACTGAGACAGAATAGATATTCCCATTGAGAAGATTCTGACATTCCCAGTGCGAGGAGACTGATGTTCCCACTGAGACAGAATAGATATTCCCAGTGAGAGGAGACTGATATTCCCAGTGCGAAGAGACTGATATTCCCAGTCAGTGAAGACTGATATTCCCAGTTAGAGGTGACTGATATTCCCACTGAGACAGAATAGATATTCCCGGTGAGAGGAGACTGATATTCCCAGTTTTTCAGAATAGATATTCCCAGTGAGAGGAGACTGATATTCCCAGTAAGACAGAATAGATATTCCGAGTGTGAGGAGACTGATATTCCCACTGAGACAGAATAGATATTCCCAGTGAGAGTGACTGATATTCTCTGTGAGAGGAGACTAATATACCCACTGAGACAGAATAGATATTCCCAGTGAGAGGAGACTGATATTCCAACGGAGACAGAATAGATATTCCCAGTGAGAGGAGACTGATATTCCCACACAGACAGAATAGGTATTCCCGGTGAGAGTAGGCTGATATTCCTAATGAGAAGAGACTGATATTCCCATTGAGACAGAATAGATATTCACACTGAAAGGCTACTGATATTCCCAGTGAGAGGAGACTGATATTCCCAGTGAGAGGGGACTGATATTTACAGTGAGACAGAATAGATATTCCCAGTGAGAGGAGACTGATATTCCCACTGAGACAGACTAGATATTCCCAGTGAGAGGAGACTGATATTCGCAGTCAGACAGAATAGATATTCCCAGTGAGAGGTGATTATATTCCCAATGAGACAGAATAGATATTCCCAGTGAGAGGAGACTGTTATTCCCAATGAGACAGAATAGATATTCCCACTGAAAGGAGACTGATATTCCCAGTGAGTTGAGACTGATATTCCCAGTGAAAGGAGACTGTTATTCAAAGTGAGACAGAATAGATATTACCAGTGAGAGGAGACTGATATTCCCAGTGAGAGGAGACTGATAATCCCAGTGAGAGGAGACTGCTATTCCCAGTGAGACAGAATAGATATTCCCAGTGAGAGGAGACTGATATTCCCACTGAGACAGAATATATATTTCCAGTGAGAGGAGACTGATATTCCCAGTGCGACATAATAGATAAACCCGGTGAGACAGAATAGATATTCCCAGAGGCAGAAGACTGATATTCCCAGTGAAAGGAGACTGATATTCCCAGTGAGACAGAATAGATATTCCCAGAGAGAGGAGACTGATATTCCCAATGAGAGGAGACTGATATTCCCAGTGAGAAAGAAAAGATATTCCCAGTGAAAGGGGAATGATATACCCAGTGAAAGGAGACTGCTATTCCCAGTGAGAGGAGGCAGATATTCCCAGTGAGAGGAAACTGATATTCCCAGTGAGAGGAGACTGATATTCCCAGTGTAAGGAGATTGTTATTCCCAATGAGAAAGAATAGATAATCCCAATGAGAGGAGACTGATATTCCCAGTGAGACAGAATAGATATTCCCAGTGAAAGGTGACTGATATTCCCCATGAGACAGAATAAATATTCCCAGTGAAAGGAGACTGATATTCCCAGTGAAAGGACACACATATTCCCAGTGAGAGGAGACTGATATTCCCAGTGAGACAGTATAGATGTTCCCAGTGAGAGGAGACTGATATTCCCAGTGAGAGGAGACTAATATTCCCAGTGAGCCAGTATTGATATTACCAGTGACAGGAGACTTATATTCCTATTGAGACAGAATAGATATTTCCAGTGAGAGGAGACTGATATTCCCAGTGAGACAGAAAAGATATTCCCAGTGACAGGAGACTGATATTCCCAGTGAAAGGAGACTGATATTCCCAGGGAGATAGAATAGATATTCCAAGTGCAAAGAGACTGATATTCCCAGTGAAAGGAGACTGATATTCCCAGTGAGAGGAGACTGATATTCCTAGTGATACAGAATAGATATTCCCACTGAGACAGAATAGATATTCCCATTGAGAAGATTCTGACATTCCCAGTGCGAGGAGACTGATGTTCCCACTGAGACAGAATAGATATTCCCAGTGAGAGGAGACTGATATTCCCAGTGCGAAGAGACTGATATTCCCAGTCAGTGAAGACTGATATTCCCAGTTAGAGGTGACTGATATTCCCACTGAGACAGAATAGATATTCCCGGTGAGAGGAGACTGATATTCCCAGTTTTTCAGAATAGATATTCCCAGTGAGAGGAGACTGATATTCCCAGTAA
The DNA here is from genome assembly GCF_017639515.1 of Carcharodon carcharias. Classification (NCBI taxonomy): domain Eukaryota; kingdom Metazoa; phylum Chordata; class Chondrichthyes; order Lamniformes; family Lamnidae; genus Carcharodon; species Carcharodon carcharias. The sequence goes on from NW_024470654.1 coordinate 2,594,908, forward strand.
GACAGAATAGATATTCCCAGTGAGAGGAGACTGATGTTCCCACTGAGACAGAATAGATATTCCCAGTGAGAGTGACTGATATTCTCTGTGAGAGGAGACTAATATACCCACTGAGACAGAATAGATATTCCCAGTGAGAGGAGACTGATATTCCCAGTGAGAAGAGACTGATATTCCCAGTGAGAGGAGACTGATATTCCCAGTGCGAAGAGACTGATATTCCCAGTCAGTGAAGACTGATATTCCCAGTGAGTCAAAATAGATATTCCCAGTGAGAGGAGACTGATATTCCCCGTGAGACAGAATAGATCTTCCCAGTGAGAGGAGACTGATATTCCCAATGAGAGAAGACTGATATTCCCAGTGAGACAGAATAGTTATTCCCACTGAAAGGCTACTGATATTCCCAGTTAGAGGAGACTGATGTTCCCACTGAGACAGAATAGATATTCCCACTGAAAGGCTACTGATATTCCCAGTGAGAGGAGACTGATATTCCCAATGAGACAGAATAGACATTCCCAGTGAGAGGAGACAGATATTCCCTGTGAGACAGAATAGATATTCCCAGTGAGAGGAGACTGATTTCCCAGTGAGAAGAGGCTGATAATCCCAGGGAGAGGACACTGATATTCCCACTGAGACAGAATAGATATTCCCAGTGAGAGGAGACTGATATTCCCAGTGAGAGCAGACTGATATTCCCACTGAGACAGAATAGATATTCCCAGTTTGGGTAGACTGATATTCCCACTGAGAGGAGACTGATATTCCCAGAGAGACAGAATAGATATTCCCAGTGAGAGGAGACTGATATTCCCAGTTTTACAGAATACATTTTCCCAGTGAGAGGAGACTGATATTCCCAGTGAGAGAGAATAAATATTCCCAGTGAGAGGAGACTGATATTCCCACTGAGACAGAATAGATATTCCCAGTGAGAAGAGTTTGATATTCCCAGTGAGAGGAGACTGATATTCCCACTGAGAGAGAATAGATATTCCCAGTGAGAGGAGACTGATATTCCCAGTGAGAAGAGACTGATATTCATAGTGAGAGGAGACTGATATAACAAGTGAGACAAAATAGATATTCCCAGTGAAATGAGACTGATATTCCCAGTGAGACGGAATAGATATTCCCAGTGAGAGGAGACTGATATTCCCAGTGAGACAGAATAGATATTTCCAGTGAGAGGAGACTGATATTCCCAGTGAGACAGAATAGATATTCCCAGTGAGAGGAGACTGATATTCCCAGTGAAAAGAGACTGATATTCCCAGTGAGAGAAGACTGATATTCCCAATGAGAAACAATAGATATTCCCAATGAGAGGAGACTGATATTCCCAGTGAGACAGAATAGATATTCCCAGGGAAAGGCGACTTATATTCCCCATCGGACAGAATAGATATTCCCAGTGAAAGGACAATGATATTCCCATTGAAATGAGACTGATATTCCCAATGAGAGGAGACTGCTATTCCAAGTGAGACAGTATAGATGTTCCCAGTGAGAGAAAACTGATATTCCCAGTGAGGCAGAATAGATATTCCCAGTTAGAGGAGACTGATATTCCCACTGAGACAGAATAGATATTCCCGGTGAGAAGAGACTGACATTCACAGTTTTTCTGAATAGATATTCCCAGTGAGAGGAGACTGATATTACCTGTAAGACAGAATAGATATTCCCAGTGTGAGGAGTCTGATATTCCCACTGAGACAGAAGAGATGTTCCCAGTGAGAAGAGACTGATATTCTCTGTGAGAGGAGACTAATATTCCCACTGAGACAGAATGGATATTCCCAGTGAGAGGAGACTGATATTCCCAGTGAGAAGAGACTGATATTCCCAGTGAGAGGAGACTGATATTCCTAGTGAGACAGAATAGATATTCCCACTGAGACAGAATAGATATTCCCATTGAGAAGAGTCTGAAATTCCCAGTGCGAGGAGACTGATATTCCCACTGAGACAGAATAGATATTCCGAGTGAGAGGAGACTGATATTGCCAGTGAGAAGAGACTGATATTCCCAGTCAGTGAAGACTGATATTCCCAGTGAGTCAAAATAGATATTCCCAGTGAGAGGAGACTAATATTCCCAGTGAGACAGAATAGATCTTCCCAGTGAGAGGAGACTGATATTCGCAATGAGAGAAGACTGATATTCCCAGTGAGACAGAATAGTTATACCCACTGAAAGACTACTGATATTCCCAGTTAGAGGAGACTGATATTCCCACTGAGACAGAATAGATATTCCCACTGAAAGGCTAATGATATTCCCAGTGAGAGGAGAATGATATTCCCAATGAGACAGAATAGACATTCCCAGTGAGAGGAGACTGATATTCCCTGTGAGACAGAATAGATATTCCCAGTGAGAGGAGACTGATATTCCCAGTGAGAAGAGACTGATATTCCCAGGGAGAGGAGACTGATATTCCCACTGAGACAGAATAGATATTCCCAGTGAGAGGAGACTGATATTCCCAGTGAGAGGAGACTGATATTCCCACTGAGACAGAATAGATATTCCCAGTTGGGGTAGACTGATATTCCCACTCAGACAGAATAGATATTCCCAGTGAGATGAGACTGATATTCCCGCTGAGACGGAATAGATATTCCCCGTGAGAGGAGGCTGATATTCCCAATGAGACAGAATAGATATTCCCAGTGAGAGGAGACTGATATTCCCTGTGAGAGGAGACTCATATTCCCAGTGAGACAGAATAGATATTCCCACTGAAAGGCTACTGATATTCCCAGTGAGAGGAGAATGATATTCCCAATGAGACAGAATAGATATTTGCAGTGAAAGGAGACTGATATTCCCTGTGAGAGGGAACTGCTATTGCCAGTGAGACAGTATACATATTCCCAGTGACAGGAGACTGAAATTCCTAGTGAGACAGAATAGATATTTCCAGTGAGAGGAGACTGATATTCCCAGTGAGACAGAATAGATATTACCAGTGAGACAGAATAGATATTCCCAGTGACAGGAGACTGATATTCCCAGTGAAAGGAGAATGATATTCCCAGTGAGACAGAATAGATATTCACAGTGAAAGGCGACTGATATTCCCAATGAGACAGAATAGTTATTCCCAGTGAAAGGAGACTGATATTCCCTGTGAGAGGGGACTGCTATTGCCAGTGAGACAGTACACATATTCAAAGTGACAGGAGACTGAAATTCCTAGTGAGACAGAATAGATATTTCCAGTGAGAGGAGACTGATATTCCCAGTGAGACAGAATAGATATTCCAAGTCAGACAGAATAGATATTCCCAGTGACAGGAGACAGATATTCCAAGTGAAAGGAGACTGATATTCCCAGTGAGTGGAGACTGATATTCTCAGTGAGACAGAATAGATATTCCCAGTGAGAGTAGACTGATATTCCCACTGAGACAGAACAGATATTCCCAGTGAGAGGAGACTGATATTCCCAGTTTTACAGAATAGGTTTTCCCAGTGAGAGGAGACTGATATTCCCAGTGAGACAGAATAGATATTCCCACTGAAAGGCTACTGATATTCCCAGTGAGAGGATACTGATATTCACAGTGAGACAGAATAGATATTCCCAGTGAGAGGAGACTGATATTCCCAGTGAGACAGAATACATATTCCCAGTGAGAGGAGACTGATATTCCCACTGAGACAGAATAGATATTCCCATTGAGAATTTTCTGATATTCCCAATGAGAGGAGACTGATATTCCCAGTGAGACAGTATAGATGTTCCCAGTGAGAGTACACTGATATTCCCAGTGAGACAGAATAGATATTCCCAGTTAGAGGAGACTGATATTCCCACTGAGACAGAATAGATATTCCCGGTGAGAAGAGACTGATATTCCCAGTTTTTCTGAATAGATATTCCCAGTGAGAGGAGACTGATATTCCCAGTAAGACAGAATAGATATTCCCAGTGAGAAGAGTCTGATATTCCCACTGAGACAGAATAGATATTCCCAGTGACAAGAGACTGATATTCTCTGTGAGAGGAGACTAATATTCCAACTGAGACAGAATAGATATTCCCAGTGAGAGGAGACCGATATTCCCACTGAGAAGAGACTGATATTGCCAGTGAGAGGAGACTGATATTCCTGGTGAGACAGAATAGATATTCGCACTGAGACAGAATAGATATTCCCATTGAGAAGATTCTGATATTCCCAGTGCGAGGAGACTGATATTCCCAATGAGACAGAATAGACATTCCCAGTGACAGGAGACTGATATTCCCTGTGAGACAGAATAGATATTCCCAGTGAGAGGAGACTGATATTCCCAGTGAGAAGAGACTGATATTCCCAGGGAGAGGAGACTGATATTCCCACTGAGACAGAATAGATATTCCCAGTGAGAGGAGACTGATATTCCCAGTGAGAGGAGACTGATATTCCCAATGAGACAGAATAGATATTCCCAGTTAGGGTAGACTGATATTCCCACTGAGACAGAATAGATATTCCCAGTGAGATGAGACTGATATTCCCGTTGAGACGGAATAGATATTCCCAGTGAGTGGAGACTGATATTCCCAGTGAGACAGAATAGATATTCCCAGTTAGGGGAGACTGATATTCCCACTGAGACAGAATACATATTCCCAGTCAGAAGAGACTGATATTCCCAGTGCGAGGAGACTGATATTCCCAATGAGACAGAATAGACATTCCCAGTGACAGGAGACTGATATTCCCTGTGAGACAGAATAGATATTCCCAGTGATAGGAGACTGATATTCCCAGTGAGAAGAGATTGATTTTCCCAGTGATAGGAGGCTGATAATTGCAGTGAGACAAAATAGATATTCCTAGTGAGAGGAGAAATATATTCCCAGTGAGAAGAGACTGATATTCCCAGTGAGAGGAGATTGATATTCCCAGTGAGACAAATTGATATTCCCAGTGAGAGGAGACTGATATTCCCAGTGAGACAGAATAGATATTCGCAGTGAGAGGAGACTGATATACCCAGTGAGATGAGACTGACATTCCCAGCGAGACAGAATAGATATTACCAGTGAGAAGAGACTGATATTCCCAGTGAGAGGAGACTGATATTCCCAGTGAGACAGAATAGATATTCCCATTGAGAGGAGACTGATATTCCCACTGAAAGAGAATAGGTATTCCCGGTGATAGTAGGCTGATATTCCCAATGAGAAGAGACTGATATTCCCAGTTAGACAGAATAGATATTCCCACTGAAAGGCTACTGATATTCCCAGTTAGAGGAGACTGATATTCCCAGTGAGACACAATAGATATTCCCAGTGAGAGGAGACTGATATTCCCAGTGAGACAGAATACATATTCCCAGAGAGAGGAGACTGATAGTCCCACTGAGACAGAATAGATATTCCCAGTGAGAGGAGAATGCTATTCCCAGTGAGACAGAATAGATATTCCCAGTGAGAGGAGACTGATATTCCCCGAGAGACAGGATAGATATTTCCAGTGAGATGAGAATGATATTCCCAGTGAGACAGAATAGATAATCCCTGTGAGACAGAATAGATATTCCCAGAGAGAGGAGACTGATATTCCCAATTAGAGAAGACTGATATACCCAGTGAGAAAGAAAAGATATTCCCAGTGAAAGGAGAATGATATACCCAGTGAAAGGAGACTGCTATTCCCAGTGAGTGGAGACTGATATTCCAAGTGAGAGGAAACTGATATTCCCAGTGAAAGGAGGCTGATATTCACAGTGAGACAGAATAGATATTCCCACTGAGAGGATATTGAGATTCCGAGTGAGTGGAGACTGATATTCCCAGTGAGACAGAATAGACATTCCCAGTGAGAGCAGACTGATATTCCCAATGAGACAGAAGAGATATTCCCAGTGAGAGGAGACTGATATTCCCAATGAGACAGAATAGATATTCCCAGTGAGAGGAGACTGATATTCCCAGTGAGAAGAGACTGATATTCCCAGTGAGAGGAGACTGATATTCCAACGGAGACAGAATAGATATTCCCATTGAGAGGAGACTGATAATCCCACTGAGACAGAATAGGTATTCCCGGTGAGAGGAGGCTGATATTCCCAATGAGAGGAGACTGATATTCCCAGTTAGACAGAATAGATATTCCCACTGAAAGGCTACTGATAATCCCAGTGAGAGGAGACTGATATTCCCAGTGAGAGGGGACTGATATACCCAGTGAGACAGAATAGATATTCCCAGTGAGAGGAGACTGATATTCCCAGTGAGACAAAATACATATTCCCAGAGAGAGGAGACTGATATTCACACTGAGACAGAATAGATATTCCCAGTGAGAGGAGACTGCTATTCCCAGTGAGACAGAATAGATATTCCCAGTGAGAGGAGACTGATATTCCCAGTGAGACAGAATAGATCATTCCAGTGAGAGGAGAATGATATTCCCAGTGAGACAGAATAGATAATCCCTGTGAGACAGAACAGATATTCCCAGAGAGAGGAGACTGATATTCCCAATGAGAGAAGACTGATATACCCAGTGAGAAAGAAAAGATATTCCCAGTGAAAGGAGAATGATATACCCAGAGAAAGGAGACTGCTATTCCCAGTGAGTGGAGACTGATATTCCCATTGAGAGGAAACTGATATTCCCAGTGAAAGGAGACTGATATTCACAGTGAGACAGAATAGATATTCCCACTGAGAGGATATTGAGATTCCCAGTGAGTGGAGACTGATATTCCCAGTAAGACAGAATAGACATTCCCAGTGAGAGCAGACTGATATTCCCACTGAGACAGAATAGATATTCCCAATGAGAGGAGACGGATATTTCGAATGAGACAGAACAGATATTCCCAGTGAAAGGAGAATGATATTCCCAGTGAGAGGGGACTGATATTCCCAGTGAGACAGAATAGATATTCCCAGTGAGAGGAGACTGATATTCCCAGTGAGACAGAATACATATTCCCAGAGAGAGGAGACTGATATTCCCAATGAGACAGAATAGATATTTCCAGTGAGAGGAGACTGCTATTCCCAGTGAGACAGAATAGATATTCCCAGTGAGAGGAGACTGATATTCCCAGTGAGACAGAATAGATATTTCCAGTGAGAGGAGAATGATATTCCCAGTGAGACAGAATAGATAATCCCTGTGAGACAGAATAGATATTCCCAGCGGCAGAAGACTGATATTCCCAGTGAAAGGAGACTGATATACCCAGTGAGATAGAATACATATTCCCATTGAAAGGAGACTGATATTCCCAGTGAGAGGAGACTGATATTCCCAGTGAGTCAGAGTAGATATTCCCAGAGAGAGGAGACTGATATTCCCAATGAGAGAAGACTGATATACCCAGTGAGAAAGAAAAGATATTTCCAGTGAAAGGAGAATGATATACCCAGTGAAAGGAGACTGCTATTCCCAGTGAGTGGAGACTGATATTCCCAGTGAGAGGAAACTGATATTCCCAGTGAAAGGAGACTGATATTCACAGTGAGACAGAATAGATATTCCCACTGAGAGGATATTGAGATTCCCAGTGAGTGGAGAATGATATTCCCAGTGAGACAGATAGTCATTCCCAGTGAGAGCAGACTGATATTCCCACTGAGACAGAATAGACATTCCCAGTGAGAGGAGACTGATATTCCCAATGAGACAGAATAGATAGTCCCAGTGAGAGGAGACTGATATTCCAAATGAGACAGAATAGATATTCCCAGTGAAAGGAGACAGATATTCCCAGTGAGAGGAGACTGATATTCCCAGTGAAAGGAGACTGTTATTAAAAGTGAGAAAGAATAGATATTCCCTGTGAGAGGAGACTGATATTCCCAGTGAGAGGAGACTGATATTCCCAGTGAGAAAGAAAAGATATTCCCAGTGAGGGGAGACTGATATTCCCAGTGAGAAGAGACTAATATTCTCAGTGAGAGGAGACTGATATTCCCAATGAGAAAGAATAGATATTCCCAATGAGAGGAGACTGATATTCCCAGTGAGACCGAATAGATATTCCCAGTGAAAGGCGACTGATAATCCTATTGAGACAGAATAGATATTCCCAGTGAAAGGAGACTGATATTCCCAGTGAAAGGAGAATGATATTCCCAGTGAAAGGAGAATGATATTCCCAGTGAGAGGAGACTGCTATTCCCATTGAGACAGTATAGATGTTCCAAGTGAGAGGAGACTGATATTCACAGTGAGAGGAGACTAATATTCCCAGTGAGCCAGTATTGATATTCCCAGTGACAGGAGACTGATATTCCTATTGAGACAGAATAGATATTTCCAGTGAATGGAGACTGATATTCCCAGTGAGACAGAATAGATATTCCCAGTGACAGGAGACTGAAATTCCCAGTGAAAGGAGACTGATATTCCCAGTAAGATAGAATAGATATTCCCCGTGTAAGGAGATTGATATTCCCAGTGAAAGGAGACTGATATTCCCAGTGAAAGGAGACTGATATTCCCAGTGAGTAGAGACTGATATTCCCAGTGAGACAGAATAGATATTCCCAGTTAGAGGAGACTGATATTCCCACTGAGACAGAATAGATATTCCCAGTGAGACAGAGTAGATATTCCCAGTGATAGGAGACTGATATTCCCAGTGAGACAAAATAGATATTCCCAGTGAGAGGAGACTTATATTCCCAGTGAGAAGAGACTGATATTCCCAGTGAGAGGAGATTGATATTCCCAGTGAGACAAATTGATATTCCCAGTGAGAGGAGACTGATATTCCCACTGAGACAGAGTAGATATTCGCAGTGAGAGGAGACTGATATTCCCAGTGAGAGGAGACTGACATTCCCAGCGAGACAGAATAGATATTCCCAGTGAGAGGAGACTGATATTCCCACTGAGACAGAATAGATATTCCCATTGAGAGGAGACTGATATTCCCAATGAGACAGAATAGATATTCCCAATGAGAGGAGACGGATATTTCGATTGAGACAGAATAGATATTCCCAGTGAAAGGAGAATGATATTCCCAGTGAGAGGGGACTGATATTCCCAGTGAGACAGAATAGATATTCCCAGTGAGAGGAGACTGATATTCCCAGTGAGACAGAATACATATTCCCAGAGAGAGGAGACTGAAATTCCCAATGAGACAGAATAGATATTTCCAGTGAGAGGAGACTGCTATTCCCAGTGAGACAGAATAGATATTCCCAGTGAGAGGAGACTGATATTCCCAGTGAGACAGAATAGATATTTCCAGTGAGAGGAGAATGATATTCCCAGTGAGACAGAATAGATAATCCCTGTGAGACAGAATAGATATTCCCAGCGGCAGAAGACTGATATTCCCAGTGAAAGGAGACTGATATACCCAGTGAGATAGAATACATATTCCCAGTGAAAGGAGACTGATATTCCCAGTGAGAGGAGACTGATATTCCCAGTGATTCAGAGTAGATATTCCCAGAGAGAGGAGACTGATATTCCCAATGAGAGAAGACTGATATACCCAGTGAGAAAGAAAAGATATTTCCAGTGAAAGGAGAATGATATACCCAGTGAAAGGAGACTGCTATTCCCAGTGAGTGGAGACTGATATTCCCAGTGAGAGGAAACTGATATTCCCAGTGAAAGGAGACTGATATTCACAGTGAGACAGAATAGATATTCCCACTGAGAGGATATTGAGATTCCCAGTGAGTGGAGAATGATATTCCCAGTGAGACATATAGACATTCCCAGTGTGAGCAGACTGATATTCCCACTGAGACAGAATAGATATTCCCAGTGAAAGGAGACAGATATTCCCAGTGAGAGGAGACTGATATTCCCAGTGAAAGGAGACTGTTATTAAAAGTGAGACAGAATAGATATTCCCAGTGAGAGGAGATTGATATTCCCAGTGAGAGGAGACTGATATTCCCAGTGAGAAAGAAAAGATATTCCCAGTGATCGGAGACTGATATTCCCAGTGAGAAGAGACTAATATTCTCAGTGAGCGGAGATCGATATTCCCAATGAGAAAGAATAGATATTCCCAATGAGAGGAGACTGATATTCCCAGTGAGACAGAATAGATATTCCCAGTGAAAGGCGACTGATATTCCTATTGAGACAGAATAGATATTCCCAGTGAAAGGAGACTGATATTCCCAGTGAAAGGAGACTGATATTCCCAGTGAGAGGAGACTGCTATTCCCAGTGAGACAGTATAGATGTTCCAAGTGAGAGGAGACTGATATTCACAGTGAGAGGAGACTAATATTCCCAGTGAGCCAGTATTGATATTCCCAGTGACAGGAGACTGATATTCCTATTGAGACAGAATAGATATTTCCAGTGAGAGGAGACTGATATTCCCAGTGAGACAGAATAGATATTCCCAGTGACAGGAGACTGAAATTCCCAGTGAAAGGAGACTGATATTCCCAGTAAGATAGAATAGATATTACCCGTGTAAGCAGACTGATATTCCCAGTGAAAGGAGACTGATATTCCAAGTGAAAGGAGACTGATATTCCCAGTGAGTAGAGACTGATATTCCCAGTGAGACAGAATAGATATCCCCAGTTAGAGGAGACTGATATTCCCACTGAGACAGAATACATATTCCCAGTCAGAAGAGACTGATACTCCCAGTGAGAGGAAACTGATATTCCCAGTGAGACAAAATAGATATTCCCAGTGAGACAGAGTAGATATTCCCAGTGATAGGAGACTGATATTCCCAGTGCGAAGAGATTGATTTTCCCAGTGATAGGAGACTGATATTCCCAGTGAGACAAAATAGATATTCCCAGTGAGAGGAGACTTATATTCCCAGTGAGAAGAGACTGATATTCCCAGTGAGAGGAGATTGATATTCCCAGTGAGACAAATTGATATTCCCAGTGAGAGGAGACTGATATTCCCACTGAGACAGAGTAGATATTCGCAGTGAGAGGAGACTGATATTCCCAGTGAGAGGAGACTGACATTCCCAGCGAGACAGAATAGATATTCCCAGTGAGAGGAGATTGATATTCCCACTGAGACAGAATAGATATTCCCATTGAGAGGAGACTGATATTCCCAATGAGACAGAATAGATATTCCCAACGAGAGGAGACGGATATTTCAATTGAGACAGAATAGATATTCCCAGTGAAAGGAGAATGATATTCCCAGTGAGAGGGGACTGATATTCCCAGTGAGACAGAATAGATATTCCCAGTGAGAGGAGACTGATATTCCCAGTGAGACAGAATACATATTCCCAGAGAGAGGAGACTGATATGCCCAATGAGACAGAATAGATATTTCCAGTGAGAGGAGACTGCTATTCCCAGTGAGACAGAATAGATATTCCCAGTGAGAGGAGACTGATATTCCCAGTGAGACAGAATAGATATTTCCAGTGAGAGGAGAATGATATTCCCAGTGAGACAGAATAGATAATCCCTGTGAGACAGAATAGATATTCCCAGCGGCAGAAGACTGATATTCCCAGTGAAAGGAGACTGATATACCCAGTGAGATAGAATACATATTCCCAGTGAAAGGAGACTGATATTCCCAGTGAGAGGAGACTGATATTCCCAGTGATTCAGAGTAGATATTCCCAGAGAGAGGAGACTGATATTCCCAATGAGAGAAGACTGATATACCCAGTGAGAAAGAAAAGATATTTCCAGTGAAAGGAGAATGATATACCCAGTGAAAGGAGACTGCTATTCCCAGTGAGTGGAGACTGATATTCCCAGTGAGAGGAAACTGATATTCCCAGTGAAAGGAGACTGATATTCACAGTGAGACAGAATAGATATTTCCACTGAGAGGATATTGAGATTCCCAGTGAGTGGAGAATGATATTCCCAGTGAGACAGATAGACATTCCCAGTGAGAGCAGACTGATATTCCCACTGAGACAGAATAGACATTCCCAGTGAGAGGAGACTGATATTCCCAATGAGACAGAATAGATATTCCCAGTGAGAGGAGACTGATATTCCGAATGAGACAGAATAGATATTCCCAGTGAAAGGAGACAGATATTCCCAGTGAGAGGAGACTGATATTCCCAGTGAAAGGAGACTGTTATTAAAAGTGAGACAGAATAGATATTCCCAGTGAGAGGAGATTGATATTCCCAGTGAGAGGAGACTGATATTCCCAGTGAGAAAGAAAAGATATTCCCAGTGATCGGAGACTGATATTCCCAGTGAGAAGAGACTAATATTCTCAGTGAGCGGAGACTGATATTCCCAATGAGAAAGAATAGATATTCCCAATGAGAGGAGACTGATATTCCCAGTGAGACAGAATAGATATTCCCAGTGAAAGGCGACTGATATTCCTATTGAGACAGAATAGATATTCCCAGTGAAAGGAGACTGATATTCCCAGTGAAAGGAGAATGATATTCCCAGTGAGAGGAGACTGCTATTCCCAGTGAGACAGTATAGATGCTCCAAGTGAGAGGAGACTGATATTCACAGTGAGAGGAGACTAATATTCCCAGTGAGCCAGTATTGATATTCCCAGTGACAGGAGACTGATATTCCTATTGAGACAGAATAGATATTTCCAGTGAGAGGAGACTGATATTCCCAGTGAGACAGAATAGATATTCCCAGTGACAGGAGACTGAAATTCCCAGTGAAAGGAGACTGATATTCCCAGTAAGATAGAATAGATATTCCCCGTGTAAGGAGACTGATATTCCCAGTGAAAGGAGACTGATATTCCCAGTGATAGGAGACTGATATTCCCAGTGAGTAGAGACTGATATTCCCAGTTAGACAGAATAGATATTCCCAGTTAGAGGAGACTGATATTCCCACTGAGACAGAATAGATATTCCCAGTCAGAAGAGACTGATATTCCCAGTGAGAGGAAACTGATATAACCAGTGAGACAAAATAGATATTCCCAGTGAGACAGAGTAGATATTCCCAGTGATAGGAGACTGATATTCCCAGTGCGAAGAGATTGATTTTCCCAGTGATAGGAGACTGATATTCCCAGTGAGACAAAATAGATATTCCCAGTGAGAGGAGACTTATATTCCCAGTGAGACAGAGTAGATATTCGCAGTGAGAGGAGACTGATATTCCCAGTGAGAGGAGACTGACATTCCCAGCGAGACAGAATAGATATTCCCAGTGAGAGGAGACTGATATTCCCAGTGAGAAGAGACTGATATTCCCAGTGAGAGGAGACTGATATTCCAACGGAGACAGATTAGATATTCCCAATGAGAGGAGACTGATATTCCCACTGAGACAGAATAGGTATTCCCGGTGAGAGGAGGCTGATATTCCCAATGAGAAGAGACTGATATTCCCAGTTAGACAGAATAGATATTCCCACTGAAAGGCTACTGATATTCCCAGTGAGAGGAGACTGATATTCCCAGTGAGAGGGGACTGATATTCCCAGTGAGACAGAATAGATATTCCCAGTGAGAGGAGACTGATATTCCCAGTGAGACAGAATACATATTCCCAGAGAGAGGAGACTGATATTCCCACTGAGACAGAATAGATACTCCCAGTGAGAGGAGACTGATATTCCCAGTGAGACAGAATAGATATTTCCAGTGAGAGGAGAATGATATTCCCAGTGAGACAGAATAGATAATCCCTGTGAGACAGAATAGATATTCCCAGCGGCAGAAGATTGATATTCCCAGTGAAAGGAGACTGATATTCCCAGTGAGATAGAATACATATTCCCAGTGAATTAGACTGATATTCCCAGTGAGAGGAGACTGATATTCCCAGTGAGACCGAATAGATATTCCCAGTGAAAGGCGACTGATATTCCTATTGAGACAGAATAGATATTCCCAGTGAAAGGAGACTGATATTCCCAGTGAAAGAAGAATGATATTCCCAGTGAGAGGAGACTGCTATTCCCAGTGAGACAGTATAGATGTTCCAAGTGAGAGGAGACTGATATTCACAGTGAGAGGAGACTAATATTCCCAGTGAGCCAGTATTGATATTCCCAGTGACAGGAGACTGATATTCCTATTGAGACAGAATAGATATTTCCAGTGAGAGGAGACTGATATTCCCAGTGAGACAGAATAGATATTCCCAGTGACAGGAGACTGAAATTCCCAGTGAAAGGAGACTGATATTCCCAGTAAGTTAGAATAGATATTCCCCGTGTAAGGAGACTGATATTCCCAGTCAAAGGAGACTGATATTCCCAGTGAAAGGAGACTGATATTCCAAGTGAGTAGAGACTGATATTCCCAGTGAGACAGAATAGATATTCCCAGTTAGAGGAGACTGATATTCCCACTGAGACAGAAGAGATATTCCCAGTCAGAAGAGACTGATATTCCCAGTGAGAGGAAACTGATATTCCCAGTGAGACAAAATAGATATTCCCAGTGAGACAGAGTAGATATTCCCAGTGATAGGAGACTGATATTCCCAGTGCGAAGAGATTGATTTTCCAAGTGATAGGAGACTGATATTCCCAGTGAGACAAAATAGATATTCCCAGTGAGAGGAGACTTATATTCCCAGTGAGAAGAGACTGATATTCCCAGTGAGAGGAGATTGATATTCCCAGTGAGACAAATTGATATTCCCAGTGAGAGGAGACTGATATTCCCACTGAGACAGAGTAGATATTCGCAGTGAGAGGAGACTGATATTCCCAGTGAGAGGAGACTGACATTCCCAGCGAGACAGAATAGATATTCCCAGTGAGAGGAGACTGATATTCCCACTGAGACAGAATAGATATTCCCATTGAGAGGAGACTGATATTCCCAATGAGACAGAATAGATATTCCCAATGAGAGGAGACGGATATTTTGATTGAGACAGAATAGATATTCCCAGTGAAAGGAGAATGATATTCCCAGTGAGAGGGGACTGATATTCCCAGTGAGACGGAATAGATATTCCCAGTGAGAGGAGACTGATTTTCCCAGTGAGACAGTATACATATTCCCAGAGAGAGGAGACTGATATTCCCAATGAGACAGAATAGATATTTCCAGTGAGAGGAGACTGCTGTTCCCAGTGAGACAGAATAGATATTCCCAGTGAGAGGAGACTGATATTCCCAGTGAGACAGAATAGATATTTCCAGTGAGAGGAGAATGATATTCCCAGTGAGAGAAGACTGATATACCCAGTGAGAAAGAAAAGATATTTCCAGTGAAAGGAGAATGATATACCCAGTGAAAGGAGACTGCTATTCCCAGTGAGTGGAGACTGATATTCCCAGTGAGAGAAAACTGATATTCCCAGTGAAAGGAGACTGATATTCACAGTGAGACAGAATAGATATTCCCACTGAGAGGATATTTAGATTCCCAGTGAGTGGAGAATGATATTCCCAGTGAGACAGATAGACATTCCCAGTGAGAGGAGACTGATATTCTGAATGAGACAGAATAGATATTCCCAGTGAAAGGAGACAGATATTCCCAGTGAGAGGAGACTGATATTCCCAGTGAAAGGAGACTGTTATTAAAAGTGAGACAGAATAGATATTCCCAGTGAGAGGAGATTGATATTCCCAGTGAGAGGAGACTGATATTCCCAGTGAGAAAGAAAAGATATTCCCAGTGATCGGAGACTGATATTCCCAGTGAGAAGAGACTAATATTCTCAGTGAGCGGAGACTGATATTCCCAATGAGAAAGAATAGATATTCCCAATGAGAGGAGACTGATATTCCCAGTGAGACAGAATAGATATTCCCAGTGAAAGGCGACTGATATTCCTATTGAGACAGAATAGATATTCCCAGTGAAAGGAGACTGATATTCCCAGTGAAAGGAGAATGATATTCCCAGTGAGAGGAGACTGCTATTCCCAGTGAGACAGTATAGATGTTCCAAGTGAGAGGAGACTGATATTCACAGTGAGAGGAGACTAATATTCCCAGTGAGCCAGTATTGATATTCCCAGTGACAGGAGACTGATATTCCTATTGAGACAGAATAGATATTTCCAGTGAGAGGAGACTGATATTCCCAGTGAGACAGAATAGATATTCCCAGTGACAGGAGACTGAAATTCCCAGTGAAAGGAGACTGATATTCCCAGTAAGATAGAATAGATATTCCCCGTGTAAGGAGACTGATATTCCCAGTGAAAGGAGACTGATATTCCCAGTGAAAGGAGACTGATATTCCCAGTGAGACAGAATAGATATCCCCAGTTAGAGGAGACTGATATTCCCACTGAGACAGAATAGATATTCCCAGTCAGAAGAGACTGATATTCCCAGTGAGAGTAAACTGATATTTTCAGTGATACAAAATAGATATTCCCAGTGAGACAGAGTAGATATTCCCAGTGATAGGAAACTGATATTCCCAGTGCGAAGAGATTGATTTTCCCAGTGATAGGAGACTGATATTCCCAGTGAGACAAAATAGATATTCCCAGTGAGAGGAGACTGATATTCCCTGTGAGAGGAGACTGATATTCCCAGTGAGACAGAATAGATATTCCCAGTGAAAGGCGACTGATATTCCTATTGAGACAGAATAGATATTCCCAGTGAAAGGAGACTGATATTCCCAGTGAAAGGAGAATGATATTCCCAGTGAGAGGAGACTGCTATTCCCAGTGAGACAGTATAGATGCTCCAAGTGAGAGGAGACTGATATTCACAGTGAGAGGAGACTAATATTCCCAGTGAGCCAGTATTGATATTCCCAGTGACAGGAGACTGATATTCCTACTGAGACAGAATAGATATTTCCAGTGAGAGGATACTGATATTCCCAGTGAGACAGAATAGATATTCCCAGTGACAGGAGACTGAAATTCCCAGTGAAAGGAGACTGATATTCCCAGTAAGATAGAATAGATATTCCCCGTGTAAGGAGACTGATATTCCCAGTGAAAGGAGACTGATATTCCCAGTGAAAGGAGACTGATATTCCCAGTGAGTAGAGACTGATATTCCCAGTTAGACAGAATAGATATTCCCAGTTAGAGGAGACTGACATTCCCACTGAGACAGAATAGATATTCCAAGTCAGAAGAGACTGATATTCCCAGTGAGAGGAAACTGATATAACCAGTGAGACAAAATAGATATTCCCAGTGAGACAGAGTAGATATTCCCAGTGATAGGAGACTGATATTCCCAGTGCGAAGAGATTGATTTTCCCAGTGATAGGAGACTGATATTCCCAGTGAGACAAAATAGATATTCCCAGTGAGAGGAGACTTATATTCCCAGTGAGAAGAGACTGATATTCCCAGTGAGAGGAGATTGATATTCCCAGTGAGACAAATTGATATTCCCAGTGAGAGGAGACTGATATTCCCACTGAGACAGAGTAGATATTCGCAGTGAGAGGAGACTGATATTCCCAGTGAGAGGAGACTGACATTCCCAGCGAGACAGAATAGATATTCCCAGTGAGAGGAGACTGATATTCCCAGTGAGAAGAGACTGATATTCCCAGTGAGAGGAGACTGATATTCCAACGGAGACAGATTAGATATTCCCAATGAGAGGAGACTGATATTCCCACTGAGACAGAATAGGTATTCCCGGTGAGAGGAGGCTGATATTCCCAATGAGAAGAGACTGATATTCCCAGTTAGACAGAATAGATATTCCCACTGAAAGGCTACTGATATTCCCAGTGAGAGGAGACTGATATTCCCAGTGAGAGGGGACTGATATTCCCAGTGAGACAGAATAGATATTCCCAGTGAGAGGAGACTGATATTCCCAGTGAGACAGAATACATATTCCCAGAGAGAGGAGACTGATATTCCCACTGAGACAGAATAGATACTCCCAGTGAGAGGAGACTGATATTCCCAGTGAGACAGAATAGATATTTCCAGTGAGAGGAGAATGATATTCCCAGTGAGACAGAATAGATAATCCCTGTGAGACAGAATAGATATTCCCAGCGGCAGAAGATTGATATTCCCAGTGAAAGGAGACTGATATTCCCAGTGAGATAGAATACATATTCCCAGTGAATTAGACTGATATTCCCAGTGAGAGGAGACTGATATTCCCAGTGAGACCGAATAGATATTCCCAGTGAAAGGCGACTGATATTCCTATTGAGACAGAATAGATATTCCCAGTGAAAGGAGACTGATATTCCCAGTGAAAGAAGAATGTTATTCCCAGTGAGAGGAGACTGCTATTCCCAGTGAGACAGTATAGATGTTCCAAGTGAGAGGAGACTGATATTCACAGTGAGAGGAGACTAATATTCCCAGTGAGCCAGTATTGATATTCCCAGTGACAGGAGACTGATATTCCTATTGAGACAGAATAGATATTTCCAGTGAGAGGAGACTGATATTCCCAGTGAGACAGAATAGATATTCCCAGTGACAGGAGACTGAAATTCCCAGTGAAAGGAGACTGATATTCCCAGTAAGTTAGAATAGATATTCCCCGTGTAAGAAGACTGATATTCCCAGTGAAAGGAGACTGATATTCCCAGTGAAAGGAGACTGATATTCCCAGTGAGTAGAGACTGATATTCCCAGTGAGACAGAATAGATATTCCCAGTTAGAGGAGACTGATATTCCCACTGAGACAGAAGAGATATTCCCAGTCAGAAGAGACTGATATTCCCAGTGAGAGGAAACTGATATTCCCAGTGAGACAAAATAGATATTCCCAGTGAGACAGAGTAGATATTCCCAGTGATAGGAGACTGATATTCCCAGTGCGAAGAGATTGATTTTCCCAGTGATAGGAGACTGATATTCCCAGTGAGACAAAATAGATATTCCCAGTGAGAGGAGACTTATATTCCCAGTGAGAAGAGACTGATATTCCCAGTGAGAGGAGATTGATATTCCCAGTGAGACAAATTGATATTCCCAGTGAGAGGAGACTGATATTCCCACTGAGACAGAGTAGATATTCCCAGTGAGAGGAGACTGATATTCCCAGTGAGAAAGAAAAGATATTCCCAGTGATCGGAGACTGATATTCCCAGTGAGAAGAGACTAATATTCTCAGTGAGCGGAGACTGATATTCCCAATGAGAAAGAATAGATATTCCCAATGAGAGGAGACTGATATTCCCAGTGAGACAGAATAGATATTCCCAGTGAAAGGCGACTGATATTCCTATTGAGACAGAATAGATATTCCCAGTGAAAGGAGACTGATATTCCCAGTGAAAGGAGAATGATATTCCCAGTGAGAGGAGACTGCTATTCCCAGTGAGACAGTATAGATGTTCCAAGTGAGAGGAGACTGATATTCACAGTGAGAGGAGACTAATATTCCCAGTGAGCCAGTATTGATATTCCCAGTGACAGGAGACTGATATTCCTATTGAGACAGAATAGATATTTCCAGTGAGAGGAGACTGATATTCCCAGTGAGACAGAATAGATATTCCCAGTGACAGGAGACTGAAATTCCCAGTGAAAGGAGACTGATATTCCCAGTAAGATAGAATAGATATTCCCCGTGTAAGGAGACTGATATTCCCAGTGAAAGGAGACTGATATTCCCAGTGAAAGGAGACTGATATTCCCAGTGAGACAGAATAGATATCCCCAGTTAGAGGAGACTGATATTCCCACTGAGACAGAATAGATATTCCCAGTCAGAAGAGACTGATATTCCCAGTGAGAGGAAACTGATATTCCCAGTGATACAAAATAGATATTCCCAGTGAGACAGAGTAGATATTCCCAGTGATAGGAAACTGATATTCCCAGTGCGAAGAGATTGATTTTCCCAGTGATAGGAGACTGATATTCCCAGTGAGACAAAATAGATATTCCCAGTGAGAGGAGACTGATATTCCCTGTGAGAGGAGACTGATATTCCCAGTGAGACAGAATAGATATTCCCAGTGAAAGGCGACTGATATTCCTATTGAGACAGAATAGATATTCCCAGTGAAAGGAGACTGATATTCCCAGTGAAAGGAGAATGATATTCCCAGTGAGAGGAGACTGCTATTCCCAGTGAGACAGTATAGATGCTCCAAGTGAGAGGAGACTGATATTCACAGTGAGAGGAGACTAATATTCCCAGTGAGCCAGTATTGATATTCCCAGTGACAGGAGACTGATATTCCTATTGAGACAGAATAGATATTTCCAGTGAGAGGAGACTGATATTCCCAGTGAGACAGAATAGATATTCCCAGTGACAGGAGACTGAAATTCCCAGTGAAAGGAGACTGATATTCCCAGTAAGATAGAATAGATATTCCCCGTGTAAGGAGACTGATATTCCCAGTGAAAGGAGACTGATATTCCCAGTGAAAGGAGACTGATATTCCCAGTGAGTAGAGACTGATATTCCCAGTTAGACAGAATAGATATTCCCAGTTAGAGGAGACTGATATTCCCACTGAGACAGAATAGATATTCCAAGTCAGAAGAGACTGATATTCCCAGTGAGAGGAAACTGATATAACCAGTGAGACAAAATAGATATTCCCAGTGAGACAGAGTAGATATTCCCAGTGATAGGAGACTGATATTCCCAGTGCGAAGAGATTGATTTTCCCAGTGATAGGAGACTGATATTCCCAGTGAGACAAAATAGATATTCCCAGTGAGAGGAGACTTATATTCCCAGTGAGAAGAGACTGATATTCCCAGTGAGAGGAGATTGATATTCCCAGTGAGACAAATTGATATTCCCAGTGAGAGAAGACTGATATTCCCAATGAGACAGAGTAGATATTCGCAGTGAGAGGAGACTGATATTCCCAGTGAGAGGAGACTGACATTCCCAGCGAGACAGAATAGATATTCCCAGTGAGAGGAGACTGATATTCCCAGTGAGAAGAGACTGATATTCCCAGTGAGAGGAGACTGATATTCCAACGGAGACAGATTAGATATTCCCAATGAGAGGAGACTGATATTCCCACTGAGACAGAATAGGTATTCCCGGTGAGAGGAGGCTGATATTCCCAATGAGAAGAGACTGATATTCCCAGTTAGACAGAATAGATATTCCCACTGAAAGGCTACTGATATTCCCAGTGAGAGGAGACTGATATTCCCAGTGAGAGGGGACTGATATTCCCAGTGAGACAGAATAGATATTCCCAGTGAGAGGAGACTGATATTCCCAGTGAGACAGAATACATATTCCCAGAGAGAGGAGACTGATATTCCCACTGAGACAGAATAGATACTCCCAGTGAGAGGAGACTGATATTCCCAGTGAGACAGAATAGATATTTCCAGTGAGAGGAGAATGATATTCCCAGTGAGACAGAATAGATAATCCCTGTGAGACAGAATAGATATTCCCAGCGGCAGAAGATTGATATTCCCAGTGAAAGGAGACTGATATTCCCAGTGAGATAGAATACATATTCCCAGTGAATTAGACTGATATTCCCAGTGAGAGGAGACTGATATTCCCAGTGAGACCGAATAGATATTCCCAGTGAAAGGCGACTGATATTCCTATTGAGACAGAATAGATATTCCCAGTGAAAGGAGACTGATATTCCCAGTGAAAGAAGAATGTTATTCCCAGTGAGAGGAGACTGCTATTCCCAGTGAGACAGTATAGATGTTCCAAGTGAGAGGAGACTGATATTCACAGTGAGAGGAGACTAATATTCCCAGTGAGCCAGTATTGATATTCCCAGTGACAGGAGACTGATATTCCTATTGAGACAGAATAGATATTTCCAGTGAGAGGAGACTGATATTCCCAGTGAGACAGAATAGATATTCCCAGTGACAGGAGACTGAAATTCCCAGTGAAAGGAGACTGATATTCCCAGTAAGTTAGTATAGATATTCCCCGTGTAAGGAGACTGATATTCCCAGTGAAAGGAGACTGATATTCCCAGTGAAAGGAGACTGATATTCCCAGTGAGTAGAGACTGATATTCCCAGTGAGACAGAATAGATATTCCCAGTTAGAGGAGACTGATATTCCCACTGAGACAGAAGAGATATTCCCAGTCAGAAGAGACTGATATTCCCAGTGAGAGGAAACTGATATTCCCAGTGAGACAAAATAGATATTCCCAGTGAGACAGAGTAGATATTCCCAGTGATAGGAGACTGATATTCCCAGTGCGAAGAGATTGATTTTCCAAGTGATAGGAGACTGATATTCCCAGTGAGACAAAATAGATATTCCCAGTGAGAGGAGACTTATATTCCCAGTGAGAAGAGACTGATATTCCCAGTGAGAGGAGATTGATATTCCCAGTGAGACAAATTGATATTCCCAGTGAGAGGAGACTGATATTCCCACTGAGACAGAGTAGATATTCGCAGTGAGAGGAGACTGATATTCCCAGTGAGAGGAGACTGACATTCCCAGCGAGACAGAATAGATATTCCCAGTGAGAGGAGACTGATATTCCCACTGAGACAGAATAGATATTCCCATTGAGAGGAGACTGATATTCCCAATGAGACAGAATAGATATTCCCAATGAGAGGAGACGGATATTTCGATTGAGACAGAATAGATATTCCCAGTGAAAGGAGAATGATATTCCCAGTGAGAGGGGACTGATATTCCCAGTGAGACGGAATAGATATTCCCAGTGAGAGGAGACTGATTTTCCCAGTGAGACAGTATACATATTCCCAGAGAGAGGAGACTGATATTCCCAATGAGACAGAATAGATATTTCCAGTGAGAGGAGACTGCTGTTCCCAGTGAGACAGAATAGATATTCCCAGTGAGAGGAGACTGATATTCCCAGTGAGACAGAATAGATATTTCCAGTGAGAGGAGAATGATATTCCCAGTGAGAGAAGACTGATATACCCAGTGAGAAAGAAAAGATATTTCCAGTGAAAGGAGAATGATATACCCAGTGAAAGGAGACTGCTATTCCCAGTGAGTGGAGACTGATATTCCCAGTGAGAGAAAACTGATATTCCCAGTGAAAGGAGACTGATATTCACAGTGAGACAGAATAGATATTCCCACTGAGAGGATATTTAGATTCCCAGTGAGTGGAGAATGATATTCCCAGTGAGACAGATAGACATTCCCAGTGAGAGGAGACTGATATTCCGAATGAGACAGAATAGATATTCCCAGTGAAAGGAGACAGATATTCCCAGTGAGAGGAGACTGATATTCCCAGTGAAAGGAGACTGTTATTAAAAGTGAGACAGAATAGATATTCCCAGTGAGAGGAGATTGATATTCCCAGTGAGAGTAGACTGATATTCCCAGTGAGAAAGAAAAGATATTCCCAGTGATCGGAGACTGATATTCCCAGTGAGAAGAGACTAATATTCTCAGTGAGCGGAGACTGATATTCCCAATGAGAAAGAATAGATATTCCCAATGAGAGGAGACTGATATTCCCAGTGAGACAGAATAGATATTCCCAGTGAAAGGCGACTGATATTCCTATTGAGACAGAATAGATATTCCCAGTGAAAGGAGACTGATATTCCCAGTGAAAGGAGAATGATATTCCCAGTGAGAGGAGACTGCTATTCCCAGTGAGACAGTATAGATGTTCCAAGTGAGAGGAGACTGATATTCACAGTGAGAGGAGACTAATATTCCCAGTGAGCCAGTATTGATATTCCCAGTGACAGGAGACTGATATTCCTATTGAGACAGAATAGATATTTCCAGTGAGAGGAGACTGATATTCCCAGTGAGACAGAATAGATATTCCCAGTGACAGGAGACTGAAATTCCCAGTGAAAGGAGACTGATATTCCCAGTAAGATAGAATAGATATTCCCCGTGTAAGGAGACTGATATTCCCAGTGAAAGGAGACTGATATTCCCAGTGAAAGGAGACTGATATTCCCAGTGAGACAGAATAGATATCCCCAGTTAGAGGAGACTGATATTCCCACTGAGACAGAATAGATATTCCCAGTCAGAAGAGACTGATATTCCCAGTGAGAGGAAACTGATATTCCCAGTGATACAAAATAGATATTCCCAGTGAGACAGAGTAGATATTCCCAGTGATAGGAAACTGATATTCCCAGTGCGAAGAGATTGATTTTCCCAGTGATAGGAGACTGATATTCCCAGTGAGACAAAATAGATATTCCCAGTGAGAGGAGACTTATATTCCCAGTGAGAAGAGACTGATATTCCCAGTGAGAGGAGATTGATATTCCCAGTGAGACAAATTGATATTCCCAGTGAGAGGAGACTAATATTCCCACTGAGACAGAGTAGATATTCGCAGTGAGAGGAGACTGATATTCCCAGTGAGAGGAGACTGACATTCCCAGCGAGACAGAATAGATATTCCCAGTGAGAGGAGACTGATATTCCCACTGAGACAGAATAGATATTCCCATTGAGAGGAGACTGATATTCCCAATGAGACAGAATAGATATTCCCAATGAGAGGAGACGGATATTTCGATTGAGACAGAATAGATATTCCCAGTGAAAGGAGAATGATATTCCCAGTGAGAGGGGACTGATATTCCCAGTGAGACAGAATAGATATTCCCAGTGAGAGGAGACTGATATTCCCAGTGAGACAGAATACATATTCCCAGAGAGAGGAGACTGATATGCCCAATGAGACAGAATAGATATTTCCAGTGAGAGGAGACTGCTATTCCCAGTGAGACAGAATAGATATTCCCAGTGAGAGGAGACTGATATTCCCAGTGAGACAGAATAGATATTTCCAGTGAGAGGAGAATGATATTCCCAGTGAGACAGAATAGATAATCCCTGTGAGACAGAATAGATATTCCCAGCGGCAGAAGACTGATATTCCCAGTGAAAGGAGACTGATATACCCAGTGAGATAGAATACATATTCCCAGTGAAAGGAGACTGATATTCCCAGTGAGAGGAGACTGATATTCCCAGTGATTCAGAGTAGATATTCCCAGAGAGAGGAGACTGATATTCCCAATGAGAGAAGACTGATATACCCAGTGAGAAAGAAAAGATATTTCCAGTGAAAGGAGAATGATATACCCAGTGAAAGGAGACTGCTATTCCCAGTGAGTGGAGACTGATATTCCCAGTGAGAGGAAACTGATATTCCCAGTGAAAGGAGACTGATATTCACAGTGAGACAGAATAGATATTTCCACTGAGAGGATATTGAGATTCCCAGTGAGTGGAGAATGATATTCCCAGTGAGACAGATAGACATTCCCAGTGAGAGCAGACTGATATTCCCACTGAGACAGAATAGACATTCCCAGTGAGAGGAGACTGATATTCCCAATGAGACAGAATAGATATTCCCATTGAGAGGAGACTGATATTCCGAATGAGACAGAATAGATATTCCCAGTGAAAGGAGACAGATATTCCCAGTGAGAGGAGACTGATATTCCCCGTGAAAGGAGACTGTTATTAAAAGTGAGACAGAATAGATATTCCCAGTGAGAGGAGATTGATATTCCCAGTGAGAGGAGACTGATATTCCCAGTGAGAAAGAAAAGATATTCCCAGTGATCGGAGACTGATATTCCCAGTGAGAAGAGACTAATATTCTCAGTGAGCGGAGACTGATATTCCCAATGAGAAAGAATAGATATTCCCAATGAGAGGAGACTGATATTCCCAGTGAGACAGAATAGATATTCCCAGTGAAAGGCGACTGATATTCCTATTGAGACAGAATAGATATTCCCAGTGAAAGGAGACTGATATTCCCAGTGAAAGGAGAATGATATTCCCAGTGAGAGGAGACTGCTATTCCCAGTGAGACAGTATAGATGTTCCAAGTGAGAGGAGACTGATATTCACAGTGAGAGGAGACTAATATTCCCAGTGAGCCAGTATTGATATTCCCAGTGACAGGAGACTGATATTCCTATTGAGACAGAATAGATATTTCCAGTGAGAGGAGACTGATATTCCCAGTGAGACAGAATAGATATTCCCAGTTAGAGGAGACTGATATTCCCACTGAGACAGAATAGATATTCCCAGTCAGAAGAGACTGATATTCCCAGTGAGAGGAAACTGATATTCCCAGTGATACAAAATAGATATTCCCAGTGAGACAGAGTAGATATTCCCAGTGATAGGAAACTGATATTCCCAGTGCGAAGAGATTGATTTTCCCAGTGATAGGAGACTGATATTCCCAGTGAGACAAAATAGATATTCCCAGTGAGAGGAGACTGATATTCCCTGTGAGAGGAGACTGATATTCCCAGTGAGACAGAATAGATATTCCCAGTGAAAGGCGACTGATATTCCTATTGAGACAGAATAGATATTCCCAGTGAAAGGAGACTGATATTCCCAGTGAAAGGAGAATGATATTCCCAGTGAGAGGAGACTGCTATTCCCAGTGAGACAGTATAGATGCTCCAAGTGAGAGGAGACTGATATTCACAGTGAGAGGAGACTAATATTCCCAGTGAGCCAGTATTGATATTCCCAGTGACAGGAGACTGATATTCCTATTGAGACAGAATAGATATTTCCAGTGAGAGGAGACTGATATTCCCAGTGAGACAGAATAGATATTCCCAGTGACAGGAGACTGAAATTCCCAGTGAAAGGAGACTGATATTCCCAGTAAGATAGAATAGATATTCCCCGTGTAAGGAGACTGATATTCCCAGTGAAAGGAGACTGATATTCCCAGTGAAAGGAGACTGATATTCCCAGTGAGTAGAGACTGATATTCCCAGTTAGACAGAATAGATATTCCCAGTTAGAGGAGACTGATATTCCCACTGAGACAGAATAGATATTCCAAGTCAGAAGAGACTGATATTCCCAGTGAGAGGAAACTGATATAACCAGTGAGACAAAATAGATATTCCCAGTGAGACAGAGTAGATATTCCCAGTGATAGGAGACTGATATTCCCAGTGCGAAGAGATTGATTTTCCCAGTGATAGGAGACTGATATTCCCAGTGAGACAAAATAGATATTCCCAGTGAGAGGAGACTTATATTCCCAGTGAGAAGAGACTGATATTCCCAGTGAGAGGAGATTGATATTCCCAGTGAGACAAATTGATATTCCCAGTGAGAGGAGACTGATATTCCCAATGAGACAGAGTAGATATTCGCAGTGAGAGGAGACTGATATTCCCAGTGAGAGGAGACTGACATTCCCAGCGAGACAGAATAGATATTCCCAGTGAGAGGAGACTGATATTCCCAGTGAGAAGAGACTGATATTCCCAGTGAGAGGAGACTGATATTCCAACGGAGACAGATTAGATATTCCCAATGAGAGGAGACTGATATTCCCACTGAGACAGAATAGGTATTCCCGGTGAGAGGAGGCTGATATTCCCAATGAGAAGAGACTGATATTCCCAGTTAGACAGAATAGATATTCCCACTGAAAGGCTACTGATATTCCCAGTGAGAGGAGACTGATATTCCCAGTGAGAGGGGACTGATATTCCCAGTGAGACAGAATAGATATTCCCAGTGAGAGGAGACTGATATTCCCAGTGAGACAGAATACATATTCCCAGAGAGAGGAGACTGATATTCCCACTGAGACAGAATAGATACTCCCAGTGAGAGGAGACTGATATTCCCAGTGAGACAGAATAGATATTTCCAGTGAGAGGAGAATGATATTCCCAGTGAGACAGAATAGATAATCCCTGTGAGACAGAATAGATATTCCCAGCGACAGAAGATTGATATTCCCAGTGAAAGGAGACTGATATTCCCAGTGAGATAGAATACATATTCCCAGTGAATTAGACTGATATTCCCAGTGAGAGGAGACTGATATTCCCAGTGAGACCGAATAGATATTCCCAGTGAAAGGCGACTGATATTCCTATTGAGACAGAATAGATATTCCCAGTGAAAGGAGACTGATATTCCCAGTGAAAGAAGAATGTTATTCCCAGTGAGAGGAGACTGCTATTCCCAGTGAGACAGTATAGATGTTCCAAGTGAGAGGAGACTGATATTCACAGTGAGAGGAGACTAATATTCCCAGTGAGCCAGTATTGATATTCCCAGTGACAGGAGACTGATATTCCTATTGAGACAGAATAGATATTTCCAGTGAGAGGAGACTGATATTCCCAGTGAGACAGAATAGATATTCCCAGTGACAGGAGACTGAAATTCCCAGTGAAAGGAGACTGATATTCCCAGTAAGTTAGTATAGATATTCCCCGTGTAAGGAGACTGATATTCCCAGTGAAAGGAGACTGATATTCCCAGTGAAAGGAGACTGATATTCCCAGTGAGTAGAGACTGATATTCCCAGTGAGACAGAATAGATATTCCCAGTTAGAGGAGACTGATATTCCCACTGAGACAGAAGAGATATTCCCAGTCAGAAGAGACTGATATTCCCAGTGAGAGGAAACTGATATTCCCAGTGAGACAAAATAGATATTCCCAGTGAGACAGAGTAGATATTCCCAGTGATAGGAGACTGATATTCCCAGTGCGAAGAGATTGATTTTCCAAGTGATAGGAGACTGATATTCCCAGTGAGACAAAATAGATATTCCCAGTGAGAGGAGACTTATATTCCCAGTGAGAAGAGACTGATATTCCCAGTGAGAGGAGATTGATATTCCCAGTGAGACAAATTGATATTCCCAGTGAGAGGAGACTGATATTCCCACTGAGACAGAGTAGATATTCGCAGTGAGAGGAGACTGATATTCCCAGTGAGAGGAGACTGACATTCCCAGCGAGACAGAATAGATATTCCCAGTGAGAGGAGACTGATATTCCCACTGAGACAGAATAGATATTCCCATTGAGAGGAGACTGATATTCCCAATGAGACAGAATAGATATTCCCAATGAGAGGAGACGGATATTTCGATTGAGACAGAATAGATATTCCCAGTGAAAGGAGAATGATATTCCCAGTGAGAGGGGACTGATATTCCCAGTGAGACGGAATAGATATTCCCAGTGAGAGGAGACTGATTTTCCCAGTGAGACAGTATACATATTCCCAGAGAGAGGAGACTGATATTCCCAATGAGACAGAATAGATATTTCCAGTGAGAGGAGACTGCTGTTCCCAGTGAGACAGAATAGATATTCCCAGTGAGAGGAGACTGATATTCCCAGTGAGACAGAATAGATATTTCCAGTGAGAGGAGAATGATATTCCCAGTGAGAGAAGACTGATATACCCAGTGAGAAAGAAAAGATATTTCCAGTGAAAGGAGAATGATATACCCAGTGAAAGGAGACTGCTATTCCCAGTGAGTGGAGACTGATATTCCCAGTGAGAGAAAACTGATATTCCCAGTGAAAGGAGACTGATATTCACAGTGAGACAGAATAGATATTCCCACTGAGAGGATATTTAGATTCCCAGTGAGTGGAGAATGATATTCCCAGTGAGACAGATAGACATTCCCAGTGAGAGGAGACTGATATTCCGAATGAGACAGAATAGATATTCCCAGTGAAAGGAGACAGATATTCCCAGTGAGAGGAGACTGATATTCCCAGTGAAAGGAGACTGTTATTAAAAGTGAGACAGAATAGATATTCCCAGTGAGAGGAGATTGATATTCCCAGTGAGAGTAGACTGATATTCCCAGTGAGAAAGAAAAGATATTCCCAGTGATCGGAGACTGATATTCCCAGTGAGAAGAGACTAATATTCTCAGTGAGCGGAGACTGATATTCCCAATGAGAAAGAATAGATATTCCCAATGAGAGGAGACTGATATTCCCAGTGAGACAGAATAGATATTCCCAGTGAAAGGCGACTGATATTCCTATTGAGACAGAATAGATATTCCCAGTGAAAGGAGACTGATATTCCCAGTGAAAGGAGAATGATATTCCCAGTGAGAGGAGACTGCTATTCCCAGTGAGACAGTATAGATGTTCCAAGTGAGAGGAGACTGATATTCACAGTGAGAGGAGACTAATATTCCCAGTGAGCCAGTATTGATATTCCCAGTGACAGGAGACTGATATTCCTATTGAGAAAGAATAGATATTTCCAGTGAGAGGAGATTGATATTCCCAGTGAGACAGAATAGATATTCCCAGTGACAGGAGACTGAAATTCCCAGTGAAAGGAGACTGATATTCCCAGTAAGATAGAATAGATATTCCCCGTGTAAGGAGACTGATATTCCCAGTGAAAGGAGACTGATATTCCCAGTGAGTGGAGACTGATATTTCCATTGAGACAGAATAGATATTCCCAGTTCGAGGAGACTGATATTCCCAGTGAGACATAATAGATATTCCCAGTGAGAGGAGACTGTTATTCCCAATGAGACAGAATAGATATTCCCAGTGAAAGGAGGCTGATATTCCCGATGAGAAGAGACTGATATTCCCAGTTAGACAGAATAGATATTCCCACTGAAAGGCTACTGATATTCCCAGTGAGAGGAGACTGATATTCCCAGTGAGAGGGGACTGATATTCCCAGTGAGACAGAATAGATATTCCCAGTGAGAGGAGACTGATATTCCCAGTGAGACAGAATACATATTCCCAGAGAGAGGAGACTGATATTCCCACTTAGACTGAATAGATACTCCCAGTGAGAGGAGACTGATATTCCCAGTGAGACAGAATAGATATTTCCAGTGAGAGGAGAATGATATTCCCAGTGAGACAGAATAGATAATCCCTGTGAGACAGAATAGATATTCCCAGCGGCAGAAGACTGATATTCCCAGTGAAAGGAGACTGATATTCCCAGTGAGATAGAATACATATTCCCAGTGAAAGGAGACTGATATTCCCAGTGAGAGGAGACTGATATTCCCAGTGAGTCAGAATGGATATTCCCAGAGAGAGGAGACTGATATTCCCAACGAGAGAAGACTGATATACCCAGTGAGAAAGAAAAGATATACCCAGTGAAAGGAGAATGATATACCCAGTGAAAGGAGACTGCTATTCCCAGTGAGTGGAGACTGATATTCCAAATGAGAGGAAACTGATATTCCCAGTGAAAGGAGACTGATATTCACAGTGAGACAGAATAGATATTCCCACTGAGAGGATATTGAGATTCCCAGTGAGTGGAGACTGATATTCCCAGTGAGACAGAATAGACATTCCCAGTGAGAGCAGACTGATATTCCCACTGAGACAGAATAGATATTCCCAGTGAGAGGAGACTGATATTTCCAATGAGGCAGAATAGATATTCCCAGTGAGAGGAGACTGAAATTCAGAATGAGACAGAATAGATATTCTAAGTGAAAGGAGACTGATATTCCCAGTGAGAGGAGACTGATATTCCCAGTGAAAGGAGACTGTTATTAAAAGTGAGCAAGAATAGATATTCCCAGTGAGAGGAGATTGATATTCCCAGTGAGAGGAGACTGGTATTCCCAGTGAGAAAGAAAAGATATTCCCAGTGAGAGGAGACTGATATTCCCAGTGAGAAGAGACTAATATTCTCAGTGAGAGGAGACTGATATTCCCAATGAGAAAGAATAGATATTCCCAATGAGAGGAGACTGATATTCCCAGTGAGACAGAATAGATATTCCCAGTGAAAGGCGACTGATATTCCCCATGAGACAGAATAGATATTCCCAGTGAAAGGAGACTGATATTCCAAGTGAAAGGAGAATGATATTCCCAGTGAGAGGAGACTGCTATTCCCAGTGAGACAGTATAGATGTTCCCAGTGAGAGGAGACTGATATTCCCAGTGAGAGGAGACTAATATTCCCAGTGAGCCAGTATTGATATTCCGAGTGACAGGAGACTGATATTCCTATTGAGACAGAATAGATATTTCCAGTGAGAGGAGACTGATATTCCCAGTGAGACAGAATAGATATTCCCACTGACAGGAGACTGATATTCCCAGTGAAAGGAGACTGATATTCCCAGCGAGATAGAATAGATATTCCAAGTGTAAGGAGACTGATATTACCAGTGAAAGGAGACTGATATTCCCAGGGAAAGGAGACTGATATTCCCAGTGAGTAGAGACTGATATTCCCAGTGAGACAGAATAGATATTCCCAGTTAGAGGAGACTGATATTCCCACTGAGACAGAATAGATATTCCCAGTGAGAGGAGATTGATATTCCCAGTTTTACAGAATAGATATTCCCAGTGAGAGGAGACTGATATTCCCAGTGAGACAGAATAGATATTCCCAGTGAGAGGAGACTGATATTCCCACTGAGACAGAATAGATATTCCCAGTTAGAGGAGACTGATATTCCCAGCGAGAGGAGACTGATATTCCCACTGAGACCGAATAGATATTCCCAGTTAGGGGAGACTGAAATTCCCACTGAGACAGAATAGATATTCCCAGTGAGATGAGACAGATATTCCCACTGAGACGGAATTGATATTCCCAGTGAGAGGAGACTGATATTCCCTGTGAGAGGAGACTCATATTCCCAGTGAGACAGAATAGATATTCCCACTGAAAGGCTGCTGATATTCCCAGTGAGAGAAGACTGATATTCCCAATGAGACAGAATAGATATTCGCATTGAGAGGAGACTGATATTCCCAGTGAAAGGAGACAGATATTCACAGTGAGACAGAATAGATATTCCCACGGAGAGGTTATTGAGATTCCCAGTGAGTGGAGACTGATATTCCCAGTGAGACAGAATAGACATTCCCAGTGAGAGCAGACAGATATTCCCACTGAGACAGAATAGATATTCCCAGTGAGAGGAG
The DNA here is from genome assembly GCF_017639515.1 of Carcharodon carcharias. Classification (NCBI taxonomy): domain Eukaryota; kingdom Metazoa; phylum Chordata; class Chondrichthyes; order Lamniformes; family Lamnidae; genus Carcharodon; species Carcharodon carcharias. The sequence goes on from NW_024470654.1 coordinate 2,627,435, forward strand.
ACTGATATTCCCAATGAGACAGAATAGATATTCCCAGTGAGAGGAGACTGATATTCCCAGTGAAAGGAGACTGTTGTTCAAAGTGAGACAGAATTGATATTCCCAGTGAGAGGAGATTGACATTCCCAGTGAGAGGAGACTGATATTCCCAGTGAGAAAGAAAAGATATTTCCAGTGAGAGGAGACTGATATTCCCAGTGAGAAGAGACTAATATTCTCAGTGAGAGGAGACTGATGTTCCCAATGAGAAAGAATAGATATTCCCAATGAGAGGAGACTGATATTCCCAGTGAGACAGAATAGATATTCCCAGTGAAAGGCGACTGATATTCCATATGAGACAGAATAGATATTCCCAGTGAAAGGAGACTGATATTCCTAGTGAAAGGAGAATGATATTCCCAGTGAGAGGAGACTGATATTCCCACTGAGACAGAAGAGATATTCCCAGTGAGAGGAGACTGATATTCCCAGTTTTACAGAATAACTATTCCCAGTGAGAGGAGACTTATATTCCCAGTGAGACAGAATAGATATTCCCAGTGAGAGGAGACTGTTATTCCCACTGAGACAGAATAGATATTCCCAGTGAGAAGAGACTGATATTCCCACTGAGACAGAATGGATATTTCCAGTGAGAGGAGACTGATATTCCCAGTGAGACAGAATAGATATTCCCAGTGACAGGAGACTGATATTCCCAGTGAAAGGAGACTGATATTCCCAGTGAGATAGAATAGATATTCCCAGTGCAAGGAGACTGATATTTCCAGTGAAAGGAGACTGATATTCCCAGTGAAAGGAGACTGATATTCCCAGTGAGTGGAGACTGATATTCCCAGTGAGACAGAATAGATATTCCCAGTGAGACAGAGTAGATATTCCCAGTGATAGGAGACTGATATTCCCAGTGAGAAGAGATTGATTTTCCCAGTGATAGGAGACTGATATTCCCAGTGAGACAAAATAGATATTCCCAGTGAGTGGAGACTGATATTCCCAGTGAGACAGAATAGATATTCCCAGTTAGAGGAGACTGATATTCCCACTGAGACAGAATAGATATTCCCAGTGAGAAGAGACTGATATTCCCAGTGAGAGGAAACTGATATTCCCAGTGAGACAAAATAGATATTCCCAGTGATACAGAGTAGATATTCCCAGTGATAGGAGACTGATATTCCGAGTGAGAAGAGATTGATTTTCCCAGTGATAGGAGACTGATATTCCCAGTGAGACAAAATAGATATTCCCAGTGAGAGGAGACTTATATTCCCAGTGAGAGGAGATTGATATTCCCAGTGAGACAAATTGATATTCCCAGTGAGAGGAGACTGATATTCCCAGTGAGACAGAGTAGATATTCCCAGTGAGAGGAGACTGATATTCCCAGTGAGACAGAATACATATTCCCAGAGAGAAGAGACTGATATTCCAAGTGAGACAGAATAGATATTCCCAGTGAGAGGAGACTGATATTCCCAGTGAGACAGAATAGATATTTCCAGTGGGAGGAGAATGATAATCCCAGTGAGACAGAATAGATAATCCCTGTGAGACAGAATAGATATTCCCAGCGGCAGAAGACTGATATTCCCAGTGAAAGGAGACTGATATTCCCAGTGAGATAGAATACATATTCCCAGTGAAAGGAGACTGATATTCCCAGTGAGAGGAGACTGATATTCGCAGTGAGTCAGAATGGATATTCCCAGAGAGAGGAGACTGATATTCCCAATGAGAGAAGACTGATATACCCAGTGAGAAAGAAAAGATATTCCCAGTGAAAGGAGAATGATATACCCAGTGAAAGGAGACTGCTATTCCCAGTGAGTGGAGACTGATATTCCAAGTGAGAGGAAACTGATATTCCCAGTGAAAGGAGACTGATATTCACAGTGAGACAGAATAGATATTCCCACGGAGAGGTTATTGAGATTCCCAGTGAGTGGAGACTGATATTCCCAGTGAGACAGAATAGACATTCCCAGTGAGAACAGACAGATATTCCCACTGAGACAGAATAGATATTCCCAGTGAGAGGAGACTGATATTCCCAATGAGACAGAATAGATATTTCCAGTGAGAGGAGACTGATATTCCCAGTGAAAGGAGACTGTTGTTCAAAGTGAGACAGAATTGATATTCCCAGTGAGAGGAGATTGACATTCCCAGTGAGAGGAGACTGATATTCCCAGTGAGAAAGAAAAGATATTTCCAGTGAGAGGAGACTGATATTCCCAGTGAGAAGAGACTAATATTCTCAGTGAGAGGAGACTGATGTTCCCAATGAGAAAGAATAGATATTCCCAATGAGAGGAGACTGATATTCCCAGTGAGACAGAATAGATATTCCCAGTGAAAGGCGACTGATATTCCATATGAGACAGAATAGATATTCCCAGTGAAAGGAGACTGATATTCCTAGTGAAAGGAGAATGATATTCCCAGTGAGAGGAGACTGATATTCCCACTGAGACAGAAGAGATATTCCCAGTGAGAGGAGACTGATATTCCCAGTTTTACAGAATAACTATTCCCAGTGAGAGGAGACTTATATTCCCAGTGAGACAGAATAGATATTCCCAGTGAGAGGAGACTGTTATTCCCACTGAGACAGAATAGATATTCCCAGTGAGAAGAGACTGATATTCCCACTGAGACAGAATGGATATTTCCAGTGAGAGGAGACTGATATTCCCAGTGAGACAGAATAGATATTCCCAGTGACAGGAGACTGATATTCCCAGTGAAAGGAGACTGATATTCCCAGTGAGATAGAATAGATATTCCCAGTGCAAGGAGACTGATATTTCCAGTGAAAGGAGACTGATATTCCCAGTGAAAGGAGACTGATATTCCCAGTGAGTGGAGACTGATATTCCCAGTGAGACAGAATAGATATTCCCAGTGAGACAGAGTAGATATTCCCAGTGATAGGAGACTGATATTCCCAGTGAGAAGAGATTGATTTTCCCAGTGATAGGAGACTGATATTCCCAGTGAGACAAAATAGATATTCCCAGTGAGTGGAGACTGATATTCCCAGTGAGACAGATTAGATATTCCCAGTTAGAGGAGACTGATATTCCCACTGAGACAGAATAGATATTCCCAGTGAGAAGAGACTGATATTCCCAGTGAGAGGAAACTGATATTCCCAGTGAGACAAAATAGATATTCCCAGTGAGACAGAGTAGATATTCCCAGTGATAGGAGACTGATATTCCCAGTGAGAAGAGATTGATTTTCCCAGTGATAGGAGACTGATATTCCCAGTGAGACAAAATAGATATTCCCAGTGAGAGGAGACTTATATTCCCAGTGAGAAGAGACTGATATTCCCAGTGAGAGGAGATTGATATTCCCAGTGAGACAAATTGATATTCCCAGTGAGAGGAGACTGATATTCCCAGTGAGACAGAGTAGATATTCCCAGTGAGAGGAGACTGATATTCCCAGTGAGACAGAATACATATTCCCAGAGAGAAGAGACTGATATTCCCACTGAGACAGAATAGATATTCCCAGTGAGAGGAGACTGATATTCCCAGTGAGACAGAATAGATATTTCCAGTGGGAGGAGAATGATAATCCCAGTGAGACAGAATAGATAATCCCTGTGAGACAGAATAGATATTCCCAGCGGCAGAAGACTGATATTCCCAGTGAAAGGAGACTGATATGCCCAGTGAGTCAGAATGGATATTCCCAGAGAGAGGAGACTGATATTCCCAATGAGAGAAGACTGATATACCCAGTGAGAAAGAAAAGATATTCCCAGTGAAAGGAGAATGATATACCCAGTGAAAGGAGACTGCTATTCCCCGTGAGTGGAGACTGATATTCCAAGTGAGAGGAAACTGATATTCCCAGTGAAAGGAGACTGATATTCACAGTGAGACAGAATAGATATTCCCAGTGAGAGGAGACTTATATTCCCAGTGAGAAGAGACTGATATTCCCAGTGAGAGGGGACTGATATTCCCAGTGAGAGGAGACTGATATTCCCAGTGAGACAGAATACATATTCCCAGAGAGAGGAGACTGATATTCCCACTGAGACAGAATAGATATTCCCAGTGAGAGGAGACTGATATTCCCAGTGAGACAGAATAGATATTTCCAGTGAGAGGAGAATGATATTCCCAGTGAGACAGAATAGATAATCCCTGTGAGACAGAATAGATATTCCCAGCGGCAGAAGACTGATATTCCCAGTGAAAGGAGACTGATATTCCCAGTGAGATAGAATACATATTCCCAGTGAAAGGAGACTGATATTCCCAGTGAGAGGAGACTGATATTCCCAGTGAGTCAGAATGGATATTCCCAGAGAGAGGAGACTGATATTCCCAATGAGAGAAGACTGATATACCCAGTGAGAAAGAAAAGATATTCCCAGTGAAAGGAGAATGATATACCCAGTGAAAGGAGACTGCTATTCCCAGTAAGTGGAGACTGATATTCCAAGTGAGAGGAAACTGATATTCCCAGTGAAAGGAGACTGATATTCACAGTGAGACAGAATAGATATTCCCACGGAGAGGTTATTGAGATTCCCAGTGGTGGAGACTGATATTCCCAGTGAGACAGAATAGACATTCCCAGTGAGAGCAGACAGATATTCCCACTGAGACAGAATAGATATTCCCAGTGAGAGGAGACTGATATTCCCAATGAGACAGAATAGATATTCCCAGTGAGAGGAGACTGATATTCCCAGTGAAAGGAGACTGTTGTTCAAAGTGAGACAGAATTGATATTCCCAGTGAGAGGACATTGACATTCCCAGTGAGAGGAGACTGATATTCCCAGTGAGAAAGAAAAGATATTTCCAGAGAGAGGAGACTGATATTCCCAATGAGAGAAGACTGATATACCCAGTGAGAAAGAAAAGATATTCCCAGTGAAAGGAGAATGATATACCCAGGGAAAGGAGACTGCTATTCCCAGTGAGTGGAGACTGATATTCCAAGTGAGAGGAAACTGATATTCCCAGTGAAAGGAGACTGATATTCACAGTGAGACAGAATAGATATTCCCACGGAGAGGTTATTGAGATTCCCAGTGAGTGGAGACTGATATTCCCAGTGAGACAGAATAGACATTCCCAGTGAGAGCAGACAGATATTCCCACTGAGACAGAATAGATATTCCCAGTGAGAGGAGACTGATATTCCCAATGAGACAGAATAGATATTCCCAGTGAGAGGAGACTGATATTCCCAGTGAAAGGAGACTGTTGTTCAAAGTGAGACAGAATTGATATTCCCAGTGAGAGGAGATTGACATTCCCAGTGAGAGGAGACTGATATTCCCAGTGAGAAGAGACTAATATTCTCAGTGAGAGGAGACTGATGTTCCCAATGAGAAAGAATAGATATTCCCAATGAGAGGAGACTGATATTCCCAGTGAGACAGAATAGATATTCCCAGTGAAAGGCGACTGATATTCCATATGAGACAGAATAGATATTCCCAGTGAAAGGAGACTGATATTCCTAGTGAAAGGAGAATGATATTCCCAGTGAGAGGAGACTGATATTCCCACTGAGACAGAAGAGATATTCCCAGTGAGAGGAGACTGATATTCCCAGTTTTACAGAATAACTATTCCCAGTGAGAGGAGACTTATATTCCCAGTGAGACAGAATAGATATTCCCAGTGAGAGGAGACTGTTATTCCCACTGAGACAGAATTGATATTCCCAGTGAGAGGAGATTGACATTCCCAGTGAGAGGAGACTGATATTCCCAGTGAGAAGAGACTAATATTCTCAGTGAGAGGAGACTGATGTTCCCAATGAGAAAGAATAGATATTCCCAATGAGAGGAGACTGATATTCCCAGTGAGACAGAATAGATATTCCCAGTGAAAGGCGACTGATATTCCATATGAGACAGAATAGATATTCCCAGTGAAAGGAGACTGATATTCCTAGTGAAAGGAGAATGATATTCCCAGTGAGAGGAGACTGATATTCCCACTGAGACAGAAGAGATATTCCCAGTGAGAGGAGACTGATATTCCCAGTTTTACAGAATAACTATTCCCAGTGAGAGGAGACTTATATTCCCAGTGAGACAGAATAGATATTCCCAGTGAGAGGAGACTGTTATTCCCACTGAGACAGAATAGATATTCCCAGTGAGAAGAGACTGATATTCCCACTGAGACAGAATGGATATTTCCAGTGAGAGGAGACTGATATTCCCAGTGAGACAGAATAGATATTCCCAGTGACAGGAGACTGATATTCCCAGTGAAAGGAGACTGATATTCCCAGTGAGATAGAATAGATATTCCCAGTGCAAGGAGACTGATATTTCCAGTGAAAGGAGACTGATATTCCCAGTGAAAAGAGACTGATATTCCCAGTGAGTGGAGACTGATATTCCCAGTGAGACAGAATAGATATTCCCAGTGAGACAGAGTAGATATTCCCAGTGATAGGAGACTGATATTCCCAGTGAGAAGAGATTGATTTTCCCAGTGATAGGAGACTGATATTTCCCGGGGAGACAAAATAGATATTCCCAGTGAGTGGAGACTGATATTCCCAGTGAGACAGAATAGATATTCCCAGTTAGAGGAGACTGATATTCCCACTGAGACAGAATAGATATTCCCAGTGAGAAGAGACTGATATTCCCAGTGAGAGGAAACTGATATTCCCAGTGAGACAAAATAGATATTCCCAGTGAGACAGAGTAGATATTCCCAGTGATAGGAGACTGATATTCCCAGTGAGAAGAGATTGATTTTCCCAGTGATAGGAGACTGATATTCCCAGTGAGACAAAATAGATATTCCCAGTGAGAGGAGACTTATATTCCCAGTGAGAGGAGATTGATATTCCCAGTGAAACAAATTGATATTCCCAGTGAGAGGAGACTGATATTCCCAGTGAGACAGAGTAGATATTCCCAGTGAGAGGAGACTGATATTCCCAGTGAGACAGAATACATATTCCCAGAGAGAAGAGACTGATATTCCCACTGAGACAGAATAGATATTCCCAGTGAGAGGAGACTGATATTCCCAGTGAGACAGAATAGATATTTCCAGTGGGAGGAGAATGATAATCCCAGTGAGACAGAATAGATAATCCCTGTGAGACAGAATAGATATTCCCAGCGGCAGAAGACTGATATTCCCAGTGAAAGGAGACTGATATTCCCAGTGAGTCAGAATGGATATTCCCAGAGAGAGGAGACTGATATTCCCAATGAGAGAAGACTGATATACCCAGTGAGAAAGAAAAGATATTCCCAGTGAAAGGAGAATGATATACCCAGTGAAAGGAGACTGCTATTCCCCGTGAGTGGAGACTGATATTCCAAGAGAGAGGAAACTGATATTCCCAGTGAAAGGAGACTGATATTCACAGTGAGACAGAATAGATATTCCCAGTGAGAGGAGACTTATATTCCCAGTGAGAAGAGACTGATATTCCCAGTGAGAGGGGACTGATATTCCCAGTGAGAGGAGACTGATATTCCCAGTGAGACAGAATACATATTCCCAGAGAGAGGAGACTGATATTCCCACTGAGACAGAATAGATATTCCCAGTGAGAGGAGACTGATATTCCCAGTGAGACAGAATAGATATTTCCAGTGAGAGGAGAATGATATTCCCAGTGAGACAGAATAGATAATCCCTGTGAGACAGAATAGATATTCCCAGCGGCAGAAGACTGATATTCCCAGTGAAAGGAGACTGATATTCCCAGTGAGATAGAATACATATTCCCAGTGAAAGGAGACTGATATTCCCAGTGAGAGGAGACTGATATTCCCAGTGAGTCAGAATGGATATTCCCAGAGAGAGGAGACTGATATTCCCAATGAGAGAAGACTGATATACCCAGTGAGAAAGAAAAGATATTCCCAGTGAAAGGAGAATGATATACCCAGTGAAAGGAGACTGCTATTCCCAGTAAGTGGAGACTGATATTCCAAGTGAGAGGAAACTGATATTCCCAGTGAAAGGAGACTGATATTCACAGTGAGACAGAATAGATATTCCCACGGAGAGGTTATTGAGATTCCCAGTGGTGGAGACTGATATTCCCAGTGAGACAGAATAGACATTCCCAGTGAGAGCAGACAGATATTCCCACTGAGACAGAATAGATATTCCCAGTGAGAGGAGACTGATATTCCCAATGAGACAGAATAGATATTCCCAGTGAGAGGAGACTGATATTCCCAGTGAAAGGAGACTGTTGTTCAAAGTGAGACAGAATTGATATTCCCAGTGAGAGGAGATTGACATTCCCAGTGAGAGGAGACTGATATTCCCAGTGAGAAAGAAAAGATATTTCCAGAGAGAGGAGACTGATATTCCCAATGAGAGAAGACTGATATACCCAGTGAGAAAGAAAAGATATTCCCAGTGAAAGGAGAATGATATACCCAGGGAAAGGAGACTGCTATTCCCAGTGAGTGGAGACTGATATTCCAAGTGAGAGGAAACTGATATTCCCAGTGAAAGGAGACTGATATTCACAGTGAGACAGAATAGATATTCCCACGGAGAGGTTATTGAGATTCCCAGTGAGTGGAGACTGATATTCCCAGTGAGACAGAATAGACATTCCCAGTGAGAGCAGACAGATATTCCCACTGAGACAGAATAGATATTCCCAGTGAGAGGAGACTGATATTCCCAATGAGACAGAATAGATATTCCCAGTGAGAGGAGACTGATATTCCCAGTGAAAGGAGACTGTTGTTCAAAGTGAGACAGAATTGATATTCCCAGTGAGAGGAGATTGACATTCCCAGTGAGAGGAGACTGATATTCCCAGTGAGAAAGAAAAGATATTTCCAGTGAGAGGAGACTGATATTCCCAGTGAGAAGAGACTAATATTCTCAGTGAGAGGAGACTGATGTTCCCAATGAGAAAGAATAGATATTCCCAATGAGAGGAGACTGATATTCCCAGTGAGACAGAATAGATATTCCCAGTGAAAGGCGACTGATATTCCATATGAGACAGAATAGATATTCCCAGTGAAAGGAGACTGATATTCCTAGTGAAAGGAGAATGATATTCCCAGTGAGAGGAGACTGATATTCCCACTGAGACAGAAGAGATATTCCCAGTGAGAGGAGACTGATATTCCCAGTTTTACAGAATAACTATTCCCAGTGAGAGGAGACTTATATTCCCAGTGAGACAGAATAGATATTCCCAGTGAGAGGAGACTGTTATTCCCACTGAGACAGAATAGATATTCCCAGTGAGAAGAGACTGATATTCCCACTGAGACAGAATGGATATTTCCAGTGAGAGGAGACTGATATTCCCAGTGAGACAGAATAGATATTCCCAGTGACAGGAGACTGATATTCCCAGTGAAAGGAGACTGATATTCCCAGTGAGATAGAATAGATATTCCCAGTGCAAGGAGACTGATATTTCCAGTGAAAGGAGACTGATATTCCCAGTGAAAGGAGACTGATATTCCCAGTGAGTGGAGACTGATATTCCCAGTGAGACAGAATAGATATTCCCAGTGAGACAGAGTAGATATTCCCAGTGATAGGAGACTGATATTCCCAGTGAGAAGAGATTGATTTTCCCAGTGATAGGAGACTGATATTTCCCGGGGAGACAAAATAGATATTCCCAGTGAGTGGAGACTGATATTCCCAGTGAGACAGAATAGATATTCCCAGTTAGAGGAGACTGATATTCCCACTGAGACAGAATAGATATTCCCAGTGAGAAGAGACTGATATTCCCAGTGAGAGGAAACTGATATTCCCAGTGAGACAAAATAGATATTCCCAGTGAGACAGAGTAGATATTCCCAGTGATAGGAGACTGATATTCCCAGTGAGAAGAGATTGATTTTCCCAGTGATAGGAGACTGATATTCCCAGTGAGACAAAATAGATATTCCCAGTGAGAGGAGACTTATATTCCCAGTGAGAGGAGATTGATATTCCCAGTGAGACAAATTGATATTCCCAGTGAGAGGAGACTGATATTCCCAGTGAGACAGAGTAGATATTCCCAGTGAGAGGAGACTGATATTCCCAGTGAGACAGAATACATATTCCCAGAGAGAAGAGACTGATATTCCCACTGTGACAGAATAGATATTCCCAGTGAGAGGAGACTGATATTCCCAGTGAGACAGAATAGATATTTCCAGTGGGAGGAGAATGATAATCCCAGTGAGACAGAATAGATAATCCCTGTGAGACAGAATAGATATTCCCAGCGGCAGAAGACTGATATTCCCAGTGAAAGGAGACTGATATTCCCAGTGAGATAGAATACATATTCCCAGTGAAAGGAGACTGATATTCCCAGTGAGAGGAGACTGATATTCGCAGTGAGTCAGAATGGATATTCCCAGAGAGAGGAGACTGATATTCCCAATGAGAGAAGACTGATATACCCAGTGAGAAAGAAAAGATATTCCCAGTGAAAGGAGAATGATATACCCAGTGAAAGGAGACTGCTATTCCCAGTGAGTGGAGACTGATATTCCAAGTGAGAGGAAACTGATATTCCCAGTGAAAGGAGACTGATATTCACAGTGAGACAGAATAGATATTCCCACGGAGAGGTTATTGAGATTCCCAGTGAGTGGAGACTGATATTCCCAGTGAGACAGAATGGACATTCCCAGTGAGAACAGACAGATATTCCCACTGAGACAGAATAGATATTCCCAGTGAGAGGAGACTGATATTCCCAATGAGACAGAATAGATATTCCCAGTGAGAGGAGACTGATATTCCCAGTGAAAGGAGACTGTTGTTCAAAGTGAGACAGAATTGATATTCCCAGTGAGAGGAGATTGACATTCCCAGTGAGAGGAGACTGATATTCCCAGTGAGAAAGAAAAGATATTTCCAGTGAGAGGAGACTGATATTCCCAGTGAGAAGAGACTAATATTCTCAGTGAGAGGAGACTGATGTTCCCAATGAGAAAGAATAGATATTCCCAATGAGAGGAGACTGATATTCCCAGTGAGACAGAATAGATATTCCCAGTGAAAGGCGACTGATATTCCATATGAGACAGAATAGATATTCCCAGTGAAAGGAGACTGATATTCCTAGTGAAAGGAGAATGATATTCCCAGTGAGAGGAGACTGATATTCCCACTGAGACAGAAGAGATATTCCCAGTGAGAGGAGACTGATATACCCAGTGAGAAAGAAAAGATATTCCCAGTGAAAGGAGAATGATATACCCAGTGAAAGGAGACTGCTATTCCCAGTGAGTGGAGACTGATATTCCAAGTGAGAGGAAACTGATATTCCCAGTGAAAGGAGACAGATATTCACAGTGAGACAGAATAGATATTCCCACGGAGAGGTTATTGAGATTCCCAGTGAGTGGAGACTGATATTCCCAGTGAGACAGAATAGACATTCCCAGTGAGAGCAGACAGATATTCCCACTGAGACAGAATAGATATTCCCATTGAGAGGAGACTGATATTCCCAATGAGACAGAATAGATATTCCCAGTGAGAGGAGACTGATATTCCCAGTGAAAGGAGACTGTTGTTCAAAGTGAGACAGAATTGATATTCCCAGTGAGAGGAGATTGACATTCCCAGTGAGAGGAGACTGATATTCCCAGTGAGAAAGAAAAGATATTTCCAGAGAGAGGAGACTGATATTCCCAATGAGAGAAGACTGATATACCCAGTGAGAAAGAAAAGATATTCCCAGTGAAAGGAGAATGATATACCCAGGGAAAGGAGACTGCTATTCCCAGTGAGTGGAGACTGATATTCCAAGTGAGAGGAAACTGATATTCCCAGTGAAAGGAGACTGATATTCACAGTGAGACAGAATAGATATTCCCACGGAGAGGTTATTGAGATTCCCAGTGAGTGGAGACTGATATTCCCAGTGAGACAGAATAGACATTCCCAGTGAGAGCAGACTGATATTCCCACTGAGACAGAATAGATATTCCCAGTGAGAGGAGACTGATATTCCCAATGAGAGGAAACTGATATTCCCAGTGAGACAAAATAGATATTCCCAGTGAGACAGAGTAGCTATTCCCAGTGATAGGAGACTGATATTCCCAGTGAAAGGAGAATGATATTCCCAGTGAGAGGAGACTGATATTCCCACTGAGACAGAAGAGATATTCCCAGTGAGAGGAGACTGATATTCCCAGTTTTACAGAATAACTATTCCCAGTGAGAGGAGACTTATATTCCCAGTGAGACAGAATAGATATTCCCAGTGAGAGGAGACTGTTATTCCCACTGAGACAGAATAGATATTCCCAGTGAGAAGAGACTGATATTCCCACTGAGACAGAATGGATATTTCCAGTGAGAGGAGACTGATATTCCCAGTGAGAGAGAATAGATATTCCCAGTGACAGGAGACTGATATTCCCAGTGAAAGGAGACTGATATTCCCAGTGAGAGAGAATAGATATTCCCAGTGCAAGGAGACTGATATTTCCAGTGAAAGGAGACTGATATTCCCAGTGAAAGGAGACTGATATTCCCAGTGAGTGGAGACTGATATTCCCAGTGAGACAGAATAGATATTCCCAGTGAGACAGAGTAGATATTCCCAGTGATAGGAGACTGATATTCCCAGTGAGAAGAGATTGATTTTCCCAGTGATAGGAGACTGATATTCCCAGTGAGACAAAATAGATATTCCCAGTGAGTGGAGACTGATATTCCCAGTGAGACAGAATAGATATTCCCAGTTAGAGGAGACTGATATTCCCACTGAGACAGAATAGATATTCCCAGTGAGAAGAGACTGATATTCCCAGTGAGAGGAAACTGATATTCCCAGTGAGACAAAATAGATATTCCCAGTGAGACAGAGTAGATATTCCCAGTGATAGGAGACTGATATTCCCAGTGAGTGGAGACTGATATTCCCAGTGAGACAGAATAGATATTCCCAGTGAGACAGAGTAGATATTCCCAGTGATAGGAGACTGATATTCCCAGTGAGAAGAGATTGATTTTCCCAGTGATAGGAGACTGATATTCCCAGTGAGACAAAATAGATATTCCCAGTGAGTGGAGACTGATATTCCCAGTGAGACAGAATAGATATTACCAGTTAGAGGAGACTGATATTCCCACTGAGACAGAATAGATATTCCCAGTGAGAAGAGACTGATATTCCCAGTGAGAGGAAACTGATATTCCCAGTGAGACAAAATAGATATTCCCAGTGAGACAGAGTAGATATTCCCAGTGATAGGAGACTGATATTCCCAGTGAGAAGAGATTGATTTTCCCAGTGATAGGAGACTGATATTTCCAGTGAGACAAAATAGATATTCCCAGTGAGAGGAGACTTATATTCCCAGTGAGAGGAGATTGATATTCCCAGTGAGACAAATTGATATTCCCAGTGAGAGGAGACTGATATTCCCAGTGAGACAGAGTAGATATTCCCAGTGAGTGGAGACTGATATTCCCAGTGAGACAGAATACATATTCCCAGAGAGAAGAGACTGATATTCCCACTGAGACAGAATAGATATTCCCAGTGAGAGGAGACTGATATTCCCAGTGAGACAGAATAGATATTTCCAGTGGGAGGAGAATGATAATCCCAGTGAGACAGAATAGATAATCCCTGTGAGACAGAATAGATATTCCCAGCGGCAGAAGACTGATATTCCCAGTGAAAGGAGACTGATATTCCCAGTGAGATAGAATACATATTCCCAGTGAAAGGAGACTGATATTCCCAGTGAGAGGAGACTGATATTCGCAGTGAGTCAGAATGGATATTCCCAGAGAGAGGAGACTGATATTCCCAATGAGAGAAGACTGATATACCCAGTGAGAAAGAAAAGATATTCCCAGTGAAAGGAGAATGATATACCCAGTGAAAGGAGACTGCTATTCCCAGTGAGTGGAGACTGATATTCCAAGTGAGAGGAAACTGATATTCCCAGTGAAAGGAGACTGATATTCACAGTGAGACAGAATAGATATTCCCACGGAGAGGTTATTGAGATTCCCAGTGAGTGGAGACTGATATTCCCAGTGAGACAGAATAGACATTCCCAGTGAGAGCAGACTGATATTCCCACTGAGACAGAATAGATATTCCCAGTGAGAAGAGACTGATATTCCCAATGAGACAGAATAGATATTCCCAGTGAGAGGAGACTGATATTCCCAGTGAAAGGAGACTGTTGTTCAAAGTGAGACAGAATTGATATTCCCAGTGAGAGGAGATTGATATTCCCAGTGAGAGGAGACTGATATTCCCAGTGAGAAAGAAAAGATATTTCCACTGAGAGGAGACTGATATTCCCAGTGAGAAGAGACTAATATTCTCAGTGAGAGGAGACTGATGTTCCCAATGAGAAAGAATAGATATTCCCAATGAGAGGAGACTGATATTCCCAGTGAGACAGAATAGATATTCCCAGTGAAAGGCGACTGATATTCCATATGAGACAGAATAGATATTCCCAGTGAAAGGAGACTGATATTCCTAGTGAAAGGAGAATGATATTCCCAGTGAGAGGAGACTGATATTCCCAGTGAGACAGAATAGATATTCCCAGTGACAGGAGACTGATATTCCCAGTGAAAGGAGACTGATATTCCCAGTGAGATAGAATAGATATTCCCAGTGCAAGGAGACTGATATTTCCAGTGAAAGGAGACTGATATTCCCAGTGAAAGGAGACTGATATTCCCAGTGAGTGGAGACTGATATTCCCAGTGAGACAGAATAGATATTCCCAGTGAGACAGAGTAGATATTCCCAGTGATAGGAGACTGATATTCCCAGTGAGACAAAATAGATATTCCCAGTGAGTGGAGACTGATATTCCCAGTGAGACAGATTAGATATTCCCAGTTAGAGGAGACTGATATTCCCACTGAGACAGAATAGATATTCCCAGTGAGAAGAGACTGATATTCCCAGTGAGAGGAAACTGACATTCCCAGTGAGACAAAATAGATATTCCCAGTGAGACAGAGTAGATATTCCCAGTGATAGGAGACTGATATTCCCAGTGAGAAGAGATTGATTTTCCCAGTGATAGGAGACTGATATTCCCAGTGAGACAAAATAGATATTCCCAGTGAGAGGAGACTTATATTCCCAGTGAGAAGAGACTGATATTCCCAGTGAGAGGAGATTGATATTCCCAGTGAGACAAATTGATATTCCCAGTGAGAGGAGACTGATATTCCCAGTGAGACAGAGTAGATATTCCCAGTGAGAGGAGACTGATATTCCCAGTGAGACAGAATACATATTCCCAGAGAGAAGAGACTGATATTCCCACTGAGACAGAATAGATATTCCCAGTGAGAGGAGACTGATATTCCCAGTGAGACAGAATAGATATTTCCAGTGGGAGGAGAATGATAATCCCAGTGAGACAGAATAGATAATCCCTGTGAGACAGAATAGATATTCCCAGCGGCAGAAGACTGATATTCCCAGTGAAAGGAGACTGATATTCCCAGTGAGTCAGAATGGATATTCCCAGAGAGAGGAGACTGATATTCCCAATGAGAGAAGACTGATATACCCAGTGAGAAAGAAAAGATATTCCCAGTGAAAGGAGAATGATATACCCAGTGAAAGGAGACTGCTATTCCCCGTGAGTGGAGACTGATATTCCAAGTGAGAGGAAACTGATATTCCCAGTGAAAGGAGACTGATATTCACAGTGAGACAGAATAGATATTCCCAGTGAGAGGAGACTTATATTCCCAGTGAGAAGAGACTGATATTCCCAGTGAGAGGGGACTGATATTCCCAGTGAGAGGAGACTGATATTCCCAGTGAGACAGAATACATATTCCCAGAGAGAGGAGACTGATATTCCCACTGAGACAGAATAGATATTCCCAGTGAGAGGAGACTGATATTCCCAGTGAGACAGAATAGATATTTCCAGTGAGAGGAGAATGATATTCCCAGTGAGACAGAATAGATAATCCCTGTGAGACAGAATAGATATTCCCAGCGGCAGAAGACTGATATTCCCAGTGAAAGGAGACTGATATTCCCAGTGAGATAGAATACATATTCCCAGTGAAAGGAGACTGATATTCCCAGTGAGAGGAGACTGATATTCCCAGTGAGTCAGAATGGATATTCCCAGAGAGAGGAGACTGATATTCCCAATGAGAGAAGACTGATATACCCAGTGAGAAAGAAAAGATATTCCCAGTGAAAGGAGAATGATATACCCAGTGAAAGGAGACTGCTATTCCCAGTGAGTGGAGACTGATATTCCCAGTGAGAGGAGACTGATATTCCCAGTGAAAGGAGACAGATATTCACAGTGAGACAGAATAGATATTCCCACGGAGAGGTTATTGAGATTCCCAGTGAGTGGAGACTGATATTCCCAGTGAGACAGAATAGACATTCCCAGTGAGAGCAGACAGATATTCCCACTGAGACAGAATAGATATTCCCAGTGAGAGGAGACTGATATTCCCAATGAGACAGAATAGATATTCCCAGTGAGAGGAGACTGATATTCCCAGTGAAAGGAGACTGTTGTTCAAAGTGAGACAGAATTGATATTCCCAGTGAGAGGAGATTGACATTCCCAGTGAGAGGAGACTGATATTCCCAGTGAGAAAGAAAAGATATTTCCAGAGAGAGGAGACTGATATTCCCAATGAGAGAAGACTGATATACCCAGTGAGAAAGAAAAGATATTCCCAGTGAAAGGAGAATGATATACCCAGGGAAAGGAGACTGCTATTCCCAGTGAGTGGAGACTGATATTCCAAGTGAGAGGAAACTGATATTCCCAGTGAAAGGAGACTGATATTCACAGTGAGAGAGAATAGATATTCCCACGGAGAGGTTATTGAGATTCCCAGTGAGTGGAGACTGATATTCCCAGTGAGACAGAATAGACATTCCCAGTGAGAGCAGACTGATATTCCCACTGAGACAGAATAGATATTCTCAGTGAGAGGAGACTGATATTCCCAATGAGACAGAATAGATATTCCCAGTTAGAGGAGACTGATATTCCCACTGAGACAGAATAGATATTCCCAGTGAGAAGAGACTGATATTCCCAGTGAGAGGAAACTGATATTCCCAGTGAGACAAAATAGATATTCCCAGTGAGACAGAGTAGATATTCCCAGTGATAGGAGACTGATATTCCCAGTGAGAAGAGATTGATTTTCCCAGTGATAGGAGACTGATATTCCCAGTGAGACAAAATAGATATTCCCAGTGAGAGGAGACTTATATTCCCAGTGAGAGGAGATTGATATTCCCAGTGAGACAAATTGATATTCCCAGTGAGAGGAGACTGATATTCCCAGTGAGACAGAGTAGATATTCCCAGTGAGAGGAGACTGATATTCCCAGTGAGACAGAATACATATTCCCAGAGAGAAGAGACTGATATTCCCAGTGAGACAGAATAGATATTCCCAGTGAGAGGAGACTGATATTCCCAGTGAGACAGAATAGATATTTCCAGTGGGAGGAGAATGATAATCCCAGTGAGACAGAATAGATAATCCCTGTGAGACAGAATAGATATTCCCAGCGGCAGAAGACTGATATTCCCAGTGAAAGGAGACTGATATTCCCAGTGAGATAGAATACATATTCCCAGTGAAAGGAGACTGATATTCCCAGTGAGAGGAGACTGATATTCGCAGTGAGTCAGAATGGATATTCCCAGAGAGAGGAGACTGATATTCCCAATGAGAGAAGACTGATATACCCAGTGAGAAAGAAAAGATATTCCCAGTGAAAGGAGAATGATATACCCAGTGAAAGGAGACTGCTATTCCCAGTGAGTGGAGACTGATATTCCAAGTGAGAGGAAACTGATATTCCCAGTGAAAGGAGACTGATATTCACAGTGAGACAGAATAGATATTCCCACGGAGAGGTTATTGAGATTCCCAGTGAGTGGAGACTGATATTCCCAGTGAGACAGAATAGACATTCCCAGTGAGAGCAGACAGATATTCCCACTGAGACAGAATAGATATTCCCAGTGAGAGGAGACTGATATTCCCAATGAGACAGAATAGATATTCCCAGTGAGAGGAGACTGATATTCCCAGTGAAAGGAGACTGTTGTTCAAAGTGAGACAGAATTGATATTCCCAGTGAGAGGAGATTGACATTCCCAGTGAGAGGAGACTGATATTCCCAGTGAGAAAGAAAAGATATTTGCAGTGAGAGGAGACTGATATTCCCAGTGAGAAGAGACTAATATTCTCAGTGAGAGGAGACTGATGTTCCCAATGAGAAAGAATAGATATTCCCAATGAGAGGAGACTGATATTCCCAGTGAGACAGAATAGATATTCCCAGTGAAAGGCGACTGATATTCCATATGAGACAGAATAGATATTCCCAGTGAAAGGAGACTGATATTCCTAGTGAAAGGAGAATGATATTCCCAGTGAGAGGAGACTGATATTCCCACTGAGACAGAAGAGATATTCCCAGTGAGAGGAGACTGATATTCCCAGTTTTACAGAATAACTATTCCCAGTGAGAGGAGACTTATATTCCCAGTGAGACAGAATAGATATTCCCAGTGAGAGGAGACTGTTATTCCCACTGAGACAGAATAGATATTCCCAGTGAGAAGAGACTGATATTCCCACTGAGACAGAATGGATATTTCCAGTGAGAGGAGACTGATATTCCCAGTGAGACAGAATAGATATTCCCAGTGACAGGAGACTGATATTCCCAGTGAAAGGAGACTGATATTCCCAGTGAGATAGAATAGATATTCCCAGTGCAAGGAGACTGATATTTCCAGTGAAAGGAGACTGATATTACCAGTGAAAGGAGACTGATATTCCCAGTGAGTGGAGACTGATATTCCCAGTGAGACAGAATAGATATTCCCAGTGAGACAGAGTAGATATTCCCAGTGATAGGAGACTGATATTCCCAGTGAGAAGAGATTGATTTTCCCAGTGATAGGAGACTGATATTTCCCGGGGAGACAAAATAGATATTCCCAGTGAGTGGAGACTGATATTCCCAGTGAGACAGAATAGATATTCCCAGTTAGAGGAGACAGATATTCCCACTGAGACAGAATAGATATTTCCAGTGAGAAGAGACTGATATTCCCAGTGAGAGGAAACTGATATTCCCAGTGAGACAAAATAGATATTCCCAGTGAGACAGAGTAGATATTCCCAGTGATAGGAGACTGATATTCCCAGTGAGAAGAGATTGATTTTCCCAGTGATAGGAGACTGATATTCCCAGTGAGACAAAATAGATATTCCCAGTGAGAGGAGACTTATATTCCCAGTGAGAGGAGATTGATATTCCAGTGAGACAAATTGATATTCCCAGTGAGACGAGACTGATATTCCCAGTGAGACAGAGTAGATATTCCCAGTGAGAGGAGACTGATATTCCCAGTGAGACAGAATACATATTCCCAGAGAGAAGAGACTGATATTCCCACTGAGACAGAATAGATATTCCCAGTGAGAGGAGACTGATATTCCCAGTGAGACAGAATAGATATTTCCAGTGGGAGGAGAATGATAATCCCAGTGAGACAGAATAGATAATCCCTGTGAGACAGAATAGATATTCCCAGCGGCAGAAGTCTGATATTCCCAGTGAAAGGAGACTGATATTCCCAGTGAGATAGAATACATATTCCCAGTGAAAGGAGACTGATATTCCCAGTGAGAGGAGACTGATATTCGCAGTGAGTCAGAATGGTTATTCCCAGAGAGAGGAGACTGATATTCCCAATGAGAGAAGACTGATATACCCAGTGAGAAAGAAAAGATATTCCCAGTGAAAGGAGAATGATATACCCAGTGAAAGGAGACTGCTATTCCCAGTGAGTGGAGACTGATATTCCAAGTGAGAGGAAACTGATATTCCCAGTGAAAGGAGACTGATATTCACAGTGAGACAGAATAGATATTCCCACGGAGAGGTTATTGAGATTCCCAGTGAGTGGAGACTGATATTGCCAGTGAGACAGAATAGACATTCCCAGTGAGAGCAGACAGATATTCCCACTGAGACAGAATAGATATTCCCAGTGAGAGGAGACTGATATTCCCAATGAGACAGAATAGATATTCCCAGTGAGAGGAGACTGATATTCCCAGTGAAAGGAGACTGTTGTTCAAAGTGAGACAGAATTGATATTCCCAGTGAGAGGAGATTGACATTCCCAGTGAGAGGAGACTGATATTCCCAGTGAGAAAGAAAAGATATTTCCAGTGAGAGGAGACTGATATTCCCAGTGAGAAGAGACTAATATTCTCAGTGAGAGGAGACTGATGTTCCCAATGAGAAAGAATAGATATTCCCAATGAGAGGAGACTGATATTCCCAGTGAGACAGAATAGATATTCCCAGTGAAAGGCGACTGATATTCCATATGAGACAGAATAGATATTCCCAGTGAAAGGAGACTGATATTCCTAGTGAAAGGAGAATGATATTCCCAGTGAGAGGAGACTGATATTCCCACTGAGACAGAAGAGATATTCCCAGTGAGAGGAGACTGATATTCCCAGTTTTACAGAATAACTATTCCCAGTGAGAGGAGACTTATATTCCCAATGAGACAGAATAGATATTCCCAGTGAGAGGAGACTGTTATTCCCACTGAGACAGAATAGATATTCCCAGTGAGAAGAGACTGATATTCCCACTGAGACAGAATGGATATTTCCAGTGAGAGGAGACTGATATTCCCAGTGAGACAGAATAGATATTCCCAGTGACAGGAGACTGATATTCCCAGTGAAAGGAGACTGATATTCCCAGTGAGAGAGAATAGATATTCCCAGTGCAAGGAGACTGATATTTCCAGTGAAAGGAGACTGATATTCCCAGTGAAAAGAGACTGATATTCCCAGTGAGTGGAGACTGATATTCCCAGTGAGACAGAATAGATATTCCCAGTGAGACAGAGTAGATATTCCCAGTGATAGGAGACTGATATTCCCAGTGAGAAGAGATTGATTTTCCCAGTGATAGGAGACTGATATTCCCAGTGAGACAAAATAGATATTCCCAGTGAGTGGAGACTGATATTCCCAGTGAGACAGAATAGATATTCCCAGTTAGAGGAGACTGATATTCCCACTGAGACAGAATAGATATTCCCAGTGAGAAGAGACTGATATTCCCAGTGAGAGGAAACTGATATTCCCAGTGAGACAAAATAGATATTCCCAGTGAGACAGAGTAGATATTCCCAGTGATAGGAGACTGATATTCCCAGTGAGAAGAGATTGATTTTCCCAGTGATAGGAGACTGATATTCCCAGTGAGACAAAATAGATATTCCCAGTGAGAGGAGACTTATATTCCCAGTGAGAGGAGATTGATATTCCCAGTGAGACAAATTGATATTCCCAGTGAGAGGAGACTGATATTCCCAGTGAGACAGAGTAGATATTCCCAGTGAGTGGAGACTGATATTCCCAGTGAGACAGAATACATATTCCCAGAGAGAAGAGACTGATATTCCCACTGAGACAGAATAGATATTCCCAGTGAGAGGAGACTGATATTCCCAGTGAGACAGAATAGATATTTCCAGTGGGAGGAGAATGATAATCCCAGTGAGACAGAATAGATAATCCCTGTGAGACAGAATAGATATTCCCAGCGGTAGAAGACTGATATTCCCAGTGAAAGGAGACTGATATTCCCAGTGAGATAGAATACATATTCCCAGTGAAAGGAGACTGATATTCCCAGTGAGAGGAGACTGATATTCGCAGTGAGTCAGAATGGATATTCCCAGAGAGAGGAGACTGATATTCCCAATGAGAGAAGACTGATATACCCAGTGAGAAAGAAAAGATATTCCCAGTGAAAGGAGAATGATATACCCAGTGAAAGGAGACTGCTATTCCCAGTGAGTGGAGACTGATATTCCAAGTGAGAGGAAACTGATATTCCCAGTGAAAGGAGACTGATATTCACAGTGAGACAGAATAGATATTCCCACGGAGAGGTTATTGAGATTCCCAGTGAGTGGAGACTGATATTCCCAGTGAGACAGAATAGACATTCCCAGTGAGAGCAGACTGATATTCCCACTGAGACAGAATAGATATTCCCAGTGAGAAGAGACTGATATTCCCAATGAGACAGAATAGATATTCCCAGTGAGAGGAGACTGATATTCCCAGTGAAAGGAGACTGTTGTTCAAAGTGAGACAGAATTGATATTCCCAGTGAGAGGAGATTGATATTCCCAGTGAGAGGAGACTGATATTCCCAGTGAGAAAGAAAAGATATTTCCACTGAGAGGAGACTGATATTCCCAGTGAGAAGAGACTAATATTCTCAGTGAGAGGAGACTGATGTTCCCAATGAGAAAGAATAGATATTCCCAATGAGAGGAGACTGATATTCCCAGTGAGACAGAATAGATATTCCCAGTGAAAGGCGACTGATATTCCATATGAGACAGAATAGATATTCCCAGTGAAAGGAGACTGATATTCCTAGTGAAAGGAGAATGATATTCCCAGTGAGAGGAGACTGATATTCCCAGTGAGACAGAATAGATATTCCCAGTGACAGGAGACTGATATTCCCAGTGAAAGGAGACTGATATTCCCAGTGAGATAGAATAGATATTCCCAGTGCAAGGAGACTGATATTTCCAGTGAAAGGAGACTGATATTCCCAGTGAAAGGAGACTGATATTCCCAGTGAGTGGAGACTGATATTCCCAGTGAGACAGAATAGATATTCCCAGTGAGACAGAGTAGATATTCCCAGTGATAGGAGACTGATATTCCCAGTGAGACAAAATAGATATTCCCAGTGAGTGGAGACTGATATTCCCAGTGAGACAGATTAGATATTCCCAGTTAGAGGAGACTGATATTCCCACTGAGACAGAATAGATATTCCCAGTGAGAAGAGACTGATATTCCCAGTGAGAGGAAACTGACATTCCCAGAGAGACAAAATGGATATTCCCAGTGAGACAGAGTAGATATTCCCAGTGATAGGAGACTGATATTCCCAGTGAGAAGAGATTGATTTTCCCAGTGATAGGAGACTGATATTCCCAGTGAGACAAAATAGATATTCCCAGTGAGAGGAGACTTATATTCCCAGTGAGAAGAGACTGATATTCCCAGTGAGAGGAGATTGATATTCCCAGTGAGACAAATTGATATTCCCAGTGAGAGGAGACTGATATTCCCAGTGAGACAGAGTAGATATTCCCAGTGAGAGGAGACTGATATTCCCAGTGAGACAGAATACATATTCCCAGAGAGAAGAGACTGATATTCCCACTGAGACAGAATAGATATTCCCAGTGAGAGGAGACTGATATTCCCAGTGAGACAGAATAGATATTTCCAGTGGGAGGAGAATGATAATCCCAGTGAGACAGAATAGATATTCCCAGCGGCAGAAGACTGATATTCCCAGTGAAAGGAGACTGATATTCCCAGTGAGTCAGAATGGATATTCCCAGAGAGAGGAGACTGATATTCCCAATGAGAGAAGACTGATATACCCAGTGAGAAAGAAAAGATATTCCCAGTGAAAGGAGAATGATATACCCAGTGAAAGGAGACTGCTATTCCCCGTGAGTGGAGACTGATATTCCAAGTGAGAGGAAACTGATATTCCCAGTGAAAGGAGACTGATATTCACAGTGAGACAGAATAGATATTCCCAGTGAGAGGAGACTTATATTCCCAGTGAGAAGAGACTGATATTCCCAGTGAGAGGGGACTGATATTCCCAGTGAGAGGAGACAGATATTCCCAGTGAGACAGAATACATATTTCCAGAGAGAGGAGACTGATATTCCCACTGAGACAGAATAGATATTCCCAGTGAGAGGAGACTGATATTCCCAGTGAGACAGAATAGATATTTCCAGTGAGAGGAGAATGATATTCCCAGTGAGACAGAATAGATAATCCCTGTGAGACAGAATAGATATTCCCAGCGGCAGAAGACTGATATTCCCAGTGAAAGGAGACTGATATTCCCAGTGAGATAGAATACATATTCCCAGTGAAAGGAGACTGATATTCCCAGTGAGAGGAGACTGATATTCCCAGTGAGTCAGAATGGATATTCCCAGAGAGAGGAGACTGATATTCCCAATGAGAGAAGACTGATATACCCAGTGAGAAAGAAAAGATATTCCCAGTGAAAGGAGAATGATATACCCAGTGAAAGGAGACTGCTATTCCCAGTGAGTGGAGACTGATATTCCAAGTGAGAGGAAACTGATATTCCCAGTGAAAGGAGACAGATATTCACAGTGAGACAGAATAGATATTCCCACGGAGAGGTTATTGAGATTCCCAGTGAGTGGAGACTGATATTCCCAGTGAGACAGAATAGACATTCCCAGTGAGAGCAGACAGATATTCCCACTGAGACAGAATAGATATTCCCAGTGAGAGGAGACTGATATTCCCAATGAGACAGAATAGATATTCCCAGTGAGAGGAGACTGATATTCCCAGTGAAAGGAGACTGTTGTTCAAAGTGAGACAGAATTGATATTCCCAGTGAGAGGAGATTGACATTCCCAGTGAGAGGAGACTGATATTCCCAGTGAGAAAGAAAAGATATTTCCAGAGAGAGGAGACTGATATTCCCAATGAGAGAAGACTGATATACCCAGTGAGAAAGAAAAGATATTCCCAGTGAAAGGAGAATGATATACCCAGGGAAAGGAGACTGCTATTCCCAGTGAGTGGAGACTGATATTCCAAGTGAGAGGAAACTGATATTCCCAGTGAAAGGAGACTGATATTCACAGTGAGACAGAATAGATATTCCCACGGAGAGGTTATTGAGATTCCCAGTGAGTGGAGACTGATATTCCCAGTGAGACAGAATAGACATTCCCAGTGAGAGCAGACAGATATTCCCACTGAGACAGAATAGATATTCCCAGTGAGAGGAGACTGATATTCCCAATGAGACAGAATAGATATTCCCAGTGAGAGGAGACTGATATTCCCAGTGAAAGGAGACTGTTGTTCAAAGTGAGACAGAATTGATATTCCCAGTGAGAGGAGATTGACATTCCCAGTGAGAGGAGACTGATATTCCCAGTGAGAAAGAAAAGATATTTCCAGTGAGAGGAGACTGATATTCCCAGTGAGAAGAGACTAATATTCTCAGTGAGAGGAGACTGATGTTCCCAATGAGAAAGAATAGATATTCCCAATGAGAGGAGACTGATATTCCCAGTGAGACAGAATAGATATTCCCAGTGAAAGGCGACTGATATTCCATATGAGACAGAATAGATATTCCCAGTGAAAGGAGACTGATATTCCTAGTGAAAGGAGAATGATATTCCCAGTGAGAGGAGACTGATATTCCCACTGAGACAGAAGAGATATTCCCAGTGAGAGGAGACTGATATTCCCAGTTTTACAGAATAACTATTCCCAGTGAGAGGAGACTTATATTCCCAGTGAGACAGAATAGATATTCCCAGTGAGAGGAGACTGTTATTCCCACTGAGACAGAATAGATATTCCCAGTGAGAAGAGACTGATATTCCCACTGAGACAGAATGGATATTTCCAGTGAGAGGAGACTGATATTCACAGTGAGACAGAATAGATATTCCCAGTGACAGGAGACTGATATTCCCAGTGAAAGGAGACTGATATTCCCAGTGAGATAGAATAGATATTCCCAGTGCAAGGAGACTGATATTTCCAGTGAAAGGAGACTGATATTCCCAGTGAAAGGAGACTGATATTCCCAGTGAGACAGAATAGACATTCCCAGTGAGAACAGACAGATATTCCCACTGAGACAGAATAGATATTCCCAGTGAGAGGAGACTGATATTCCCAATGAGACAGAATAGATATTTCCAGTGAGAGGAGACTGATATTCCCAGTGAAAGGAGACTGTTGTTCAAAGTGAGACAGAATTGATATTCCCAGTGAGAGGAGATTGACATTCCCAGTGAGAGGAGACTGATATTCCCAGTGAGAAAGAAAAGATATTTGCAGTGAGAGGAGACTGATATTCCCAGTGAGAAGAGACTAATATTCTCAGTGAGAGGAGACTGATGTTCCCAATGAGAAAGAATAGATATTCCCAATGAGAGGAGACTGATATTCCCAGTGAGACAGAATAGATATTCCCAGTGAAAGGCGACTGATATTCCATATGAGACAGAATAGATATTCCCAGTGAAAGGAGACTGATATTCCTAGT
This sequence comes from Carcharodon carcharias, assembly GCF_017639515.1. Taxonomy (NCBI): domain Eukaryota; kingdom Metazoa; phylum Chordata; class Chondrichthyes; order Lamniformes; family Lamnidae; genus Carcharodon; species Carcharodon carcharias. The sequence continues at coordinate 2,653,660 of NW_024470654.1, forward strand.
GAAAGGAGAATGATATTCCCAGTGAGAGGAGACTGATATTCCCACTGAGACAGAAGAGATATTCCCAGTGAGAGGAGACTGATATTCCCAGTTTTACAGAATAACTATTCCCAGTGAGAGGAGACTTATATTCCCAGTGAGACAGAATAGATATTCCCAGTGAGAGGAGACTGTTATTCCCACTGAGACAGAATAGATATTCCCAGTGAGAAGAGACTGATATTCCCACTGAGACAGAATGGATATTTCCAGTGAGAGGAGACTGATATTCCCAGTGAGACAGAATAGATATTCCCAGTGACAGGAGACTGATATTCCCAGTGAAAGGAGACTGATATTCCCAGTGAGATAGAATAGATATTCCCAGTGCAAGGAGACTGATATTTCCAGTGAAAGGAGACTGATATTCCCAGTGAAAGGAGACTGATATTCCCAGTGAGTGGAGACTGATATTCCCAGTGAGACAGAATAGATATTCCCAGTGAGACAGAGTAGATATTCCCAGTGATAGGAGACTGATATTCCCAGTGAGAAGAGATTGATTTTCCCAGTGATAGGAGACTGATATTTCCCGGGGAGACAAAATAGATATTCCCAGTGAGTGGAGACTGATATTCCCAGTGAGACAGAATAGATATTCCCAGTTAGAGGAGACTGATATTCCCACTGAGACAGAATAGATATTCCCAGTGAGAAGAGACTGATATTCCCAGTGAGAGGAAACTGATATTCCCAGTGAGACAAAATAGATATTCCCAGTGAGACAGAGTAGATATTCCCAGTGATAGGAGACTGATATTCCCAGTGAGAAGAGATTGATTTTCCCAGTGATAGGAGACTGATATTCCCAGTGAGACAAAATAGATATTCCCAGTGAGAGGAGACTTATATTCCCAGTGAGAGGAGATTGATATTCCCAGTGAGACAAATTGATATTCCCAGTGAGAGGAGACTGATATTCCCAGTGAGACAGAGTAGATATTCCCAGTGAGAGGAGACTGATATTCCCAGTGAGACAGAATACATATTCCCAGAGAGAGGAGACTGATATTCCCACTGAGACAGAATAGATATTCCCAGTGAGAGGAGACTGATATTCCCAGTGAGACAGAATAGATATTTCCAGTGGGAGGAGAATGATAATCCCAGTGAGACAGAATAGATAATCCCTGTGAGACAGAATAGATATTCCCAGCGGCAGAAGACTGATATTCCCAGTGAAAGGAGACTGATATTCCCAGTGAGATAGAATACATATTCCCAGTGAAAGGAGACTGATATTCCCAGTGAGAGGAGACTGATATTCCCAGTGAGTCAGAATGGATATTCCCAGAGAGAGGAGACTGATATTCCCAATGAGAGAAGACTGATATACCCAGTGAGAAAGAAAAGATATTCCCAGTGAAAGGAGAATGATATACCCAGTGAAAGGAGACTGCTATTCCCAGTGAGTGGAGAATGATATTCCAAGTGAGAGGAAACTGATATTCCCAGTGAAAGGAGACTGATATTCACAGTGAGACAGAATAGATATTCCCACGGAGAGGTTATTGAGATTCCCAGTGAGTGGAGACTGATATTCCCAGTGAGACAGAATAGACATTCCCAGTGAGAACAGACAGATATTCCCACTGAGACAGAATAGATATTCCCAGTGAGAGGAGACTGATATTCCCAATGAGACAGAATAGATATTCCCAGTGAGAGGAGACTGATATTCCCAGTGAAAGGAGACTGTTGTTCAAAGTGAGACAGAATTGATATTCCCAGTGAGAGGAGATTGACATTCCCAGTGAGAGGAGACTGATATTCCCAGTGAGAAAGAAAAGATATTTCCAGTGAGAGGAGACTGATATTCCCAGTGAGAAGAGACTAATATTCTCAGTGAGAGGAGACTGATGTTCCCAATGAGAAAGAATAGATATTCCCAATGAGAGGAGACTGATATTCCCAGTGAGACAGAATAGATATTCCCAGTGAAAGGCGACTGATATTCCATATGAGACAGAATAGATATTCCCAGTGAAAGGAGACTGATATTCCTAGTGAAAGGAGAATGATATTCCCAGTGAGAGGAGACTGATATTCCCACTGAGACAGAAGAGATATTCCCAGTGAGAGGAGACTGATATTCCCAGTTTTACAGAATAACTATTCCCAGTGAGAGGAGACTTATATTCCCAGTGAGACAGAATAGATATTCCCAGTGAGAGGAGACTGTTATTCCCACTGAGACAGAATAGATATTCCCAGTGAGAAGAGACTGATATTCCCACTGAGACAGAATGGATATTTCCAGTGAGAGGAGACTGATATTCCCAGTGAGACAGAATAGATATTCCCAGTGACAGGAGACTGATATTCCCAGTGAAAGGAGACTGATATTCCCAGTGAGATAGAATAGATATTCCCAGTGCAAGGAGACTGATATTTCCAGTGAAAGGAGACTGATATTCCCAGTGAAAGGAGACTGATATTCCCAGTGAGTGGAGACTGATATTCCCAGTGAGACAGAATAGATATTCCCAGTGAGACAGAGTAGATATTCCCAGTGATAGGAGACTGATATTCCCAGTGAGAAGAGATTGATTTTCCCAGTGATAGGAGACTGATATTTCCCGGGGAGACAAAATAGATATTCCCAGTGAGTGGAGACTGATATTCCCAGTGAGACAGAATAGATATTCCCAGTTAGAGGAGACTGATATTCCCACTGAGACAGAATAGATATTCCCAGTGAGAAGAGACTGATATTCCCAGTGAGAGGAAACTGATATTCCCAGTGAGACAAAATAGATATTCCCAGTGAGACAGAGTAGATATTCCCAGTGATAGGAGACTGATATTCCCAGTGAGAAGAGATTGATTTTCCCAGTGATAGGAGACTGATATTCCCAGTGAGACAAAATAGATATTCCCAGTGAGAGGAGACTTATATTCCCAGTGAGAGGAGATTGATATTCCCAGTGAGACAAATTGATATTCCCAGTGCGAGGAGACTGATATTCCCAGTGAGACAGAGTAGATATTCCCAGTGAGAGGAGACTGATATTCCCAGTGAGACAGAATACATATTCCCAGAGAGAAGAGACTGATATTCCCACTGAGACAGAATAGATATTCCCAGTGAGAGGAGACTGATATTCCCAGTGAGACAGAATAGATATTTCCAGTGGGAGGAGAATGATAATCCCAGTGAGACAGAATAGATAATCCCTGTGAGACAGAATAGATATTCCCAGCGGCAGAAGACTGATATTCCCAGTGAAAGGAGACTGATATTCCCAGTGAGATAGAATACATATTCCCAGTGAAAGGAGACTGATATTCCCAGTGAGAGGAGACTGATATTCGCAGTGAGTCAGAATGGATATTCCCAGAGAGAGGAGACTGATATTCCCAATGAGAGAAGACTGATATACCCAGTGAGAAAGAAAAGATATTCCCAGTGAAAGGAGAATGATATACCCAGTGAAAGGAGACTGCTATTCCCAGTGAGTGGAGACTGATATTCCAAGTGAGAGGAAACTGATATTCCCAGTGAAAGGAGACTGATATTCACAGTGAGACAGAATAGATATTCCCACGGAGAGGTTATTGAGATTCCCAGTGAGTGGAGACTGATATTCCCAGTGAGACAGAATAGACATTCCCAGTGAGAACAGACAGATATTCCCACTGAGACAGAATAGATATTCCCAGTGAGAGGAGACTGATATTCCCAATGAGACAGAATAGATATTCCCAGTGAGAGGAGACTGATATTCCCAGTGAAAGGAGACTGTTGTTCAAAGTGAGACAGAATTGATATTCCCAGTGAGAGGAGATTGACATTCCCAGTGAGAGGAGACTGATATTCCCAGTGAGAAAGAAAAGATATTTCCAGTGAGAGGAGACTGATATTCCCAGTGAGAAGAGACTAATATTCTCAGTGAGAGGAGACTGATGTTCCCAATGAGAAAGAATAGATATTCCCAATGAGAGGAGACTGATATTCCCAGTGAGACAGAATAGATATTCCCAGTGAAAGGCGACTGATATTCCATATGAGACAGAATAGATATTCCCAGTGAAAGGAGACTGATATTCCTAGTGAAAGGAGAATGATATTCCCAGTGAGAGGAGACTGATATTCCCACTGAGACAGAAGAGATATTCCCAGTGAGAGGAGACTGATATTCCCAGTTTTACAGAATAACTATTCCCAGTGAGAGGAGACTTATATTCCCAGTGAGACAGAATAGATATTCCCAGTGAGAGGAGACTGTTATTCCCACTGAGACAGAATAGATATTCCCAGTGAGAAGAGACTGATATTCCCACTGAGACAGAATGGATATTTCCAGTGAGAGGAGACTGATATTCCCAGTGAGACAGAATAGATATTCCCAGTGACAGGAGACTGATATTCCCAGTGAAAGGAGACTGATATTCCCAGTGAGAGAGAATAGATATTCCCAGTGCAAGGAGACTGATATTTCCAGTGAAAGGAGACTGATATTCCCAGTGAAAGGAGACTGATATTCCCAGTGAGTGGAGACTGATATTCCCAGTGAGACAGAATAGATATTCCCAGTGAGACAGAGTAGATATTCCCAGTGATAGGAGACTGATATTCCCAGTGAGAAGAGATTGATTTTCCCAGTGATAGGAGACTGATATTCCCAGTGAGACAAAATAGATATTCCCAGTGAGTGGAGACTGATATTCCCAGTGAGACAGAGTAGATATTCCCAGTGAGAGGAGACTGATATTCCCAGTGAGACAGAATAGACATTCCCAGTGAGAACAGACAGATATTCCCACTGAGACAGAATAGATATTCCCAGTGAGAGGAGACTGATATTCCCAATGAGACAGAATAGATATTCCCAGTGAGAGGAGACTGATATTCCCAGTGAAAGGAGACTGTTGTTCAAAGTGAGACAGAATTGATATTCCCAGTGAGAGGAGATTGACATTCCCAGTGAGAGGAGACTGATATTCCCAGTGAGAAAGAAAAGATATTTCCAGTGAGAGGAGACTGATATTCCCAGTGAGAAGAGACTAATATTCTCAGTGAGAGGAGACTGATGTTCCCAATGAGAAAGAATAGATATTCCCAATGAGAGGAGACTGATATTCCCACTGAGACAGAATAGATATTCCCAGTGAGAAGAGACTGATATTCCCAGTGAGAGGAAACTGATATTCCCAGTGAGACCAAATAGATATTCCCAGTGAGACAGAGTAGATATTCCCAGTGATAGGAGACTGATATTCCCAGTGAGAAGAGATTGATTTTCCCAGTGATAGGAGACTGATATTCCCAGTGAGACAAAATAGATATTCCCAGTGAGAGGAGACTTATATTCCCAGTGAGAAGAGACTGATATTCCCAGTGAGAGGAGATTGATATTCCCAGTGAGACAAATTGATATTCCCAGTGAGAGGAGACTGATATTCCCAGTGAGACAGAGTAGATATTCCCAGTGAGAGGAGACTGATATTCCCAGTGAGACAGAATACATATTCCCAGAGAGAAGAGACTGATATTCCCACTGAGACAGAATAGATATTCCCAGTGAGAGGAGACTGATATTCCCAGTGAGACAGAATAGATATTTCCAGTGGGAGGAGAATGATAATCCCAGTGAGACAGAATAGATAATCCCTGTGAGACAGAATAGATATTCCCAGCGGCAGAAGACTGATATTCCCAGTGAAAGGAGACTGATATTCCCAGTGAGATAGAATACATATTCCCAGTGAAAGGAGACTGATATTCCCAGTGAGAGGAGACTGATATTCGCAGTGAGTCAGAATGGATATTCCCAGAGAGAGGAGACTGATATTCCCAATGAGAGAAGACTGATATACCCAGTGAGAAAGAAAAGATATTCCCAGTGAAAGGAGAATGATATACCCAGTGAAAGGAGACTGCTATTCCCAGTGAGTGGAGACTGATATTCCAAGTGAGAGGAAACTGATATTCCCAGTGAAAGGAGACTGATATTCACAGTGAGACAGAATAGATATTCCCACGGAGAGGTTATTGAGATTCCCAGTGAGTGGAGACTGATATTCCCAGTGAGACAGAATAGACATTCCCAGTGAGAACAGACAGATATTCCCACTGAGACAGAATAGATATTCCCAGTGAGAGGAGACTGATATTCCCAATGAGACAGAATAGATATTCCCAGTGAGAGGAGACTGATATTCCCAGTGAAAGGAGACTGTTGTTCAAAGTGAGACAGAATTGATATTCCCAGTGAGAGGAGATTGACATTCCCAGTGAGAGGAGACTGATATTCCCAGTGAGAAAGAAAAGATATTTCCAGTGAGAGGAGACTGATATTCCCAGTGAGAAGAGACTAATATTCTCAGTGAGAGGAGACTGATGTTCCCAATGAGAAAGAATAGATATTCCCAATGAGAGGAGACTGATATTCCCAGTGAGACAGAATAGATATTCCCAGTGAAAGGCGACTGATATTCCATATGAGACAGAATAGATATTCCCAGTGAAAGGAGACTGATATTCCTAGTGAAAGGAGAATGATATTCCCAGTGAGAGGAGACTGATATTCCCACTGAGACAGAAGAGATATTCCCAGTGAGAGGAGACTGATATTCCCAGTTTTACAGAATAACTATTCCCAGTGAGAGGAGACTTATATTCCCAGTGAGACAGAATAGATATTCCCAGTGAGAGGAGACTGTTATTCCCACTGAGACAGAATAGATATTCCCAGTGAGAAGAGACTGATATTCCCACTGAGACAGAATGGATATTTCCAGTGAGAGGAGACTGATATTCCCAGTGAGACAGAATAGATATTCCCAGTGACAGGAGACTGATATTCCCAGTGAAAGGAGACTGATATTCCCAGTGAGAGAGAATAGATATTCCCAGTGCAAGGAGACTGATATTTCCAGTGAAAGGAGACTGATATTCCCAGTGAAAGGAGACTGATATTCCCAGTGAGTGGAGACTGATATTCCCAGTGAGACAGAATAGATATTCCCAGTGAGACAGAGTAGATATTCCCAGTGATAGGAGACTGATATTCCCAGTGAGAAGAGATTGATTTTCCCAGTGATAGGAGACTGATATTCCCAGTGAGACAAAATAGATATTCCCAGTGAGTGGAGACTGATATTCCCAGTGAGACAGAGTAGATATTCCCAGTGAGAGGAGACTGATATTCCCAGTGAGACAGAATAGACATTCCCAGTGAGAACAGACAGATATTCCCACTGAGACAGAATAGATATTCCCAGTGAGAGGAGACTGATATTCCCAATGAGACAGAATAGATATTCCCAGTGAGAGGAGACTGATATTCCCAGTGAAAGGAGACTGTTGTTCAAAGTGAGACAGAATTGATATTCCCAGTGAGAGGAGATTGACATTCCCAGTGAGAGGAGACTGATATTCCCAGTGAGAAAGAAAAGATATTTCCAGTGAGAGGAGACTGATATTCCCAGTGAGAAGAGACTAATATTCTCAGTGAGAGGAGACTGATGTTCCCAATGAGAAAGAATAGATATTCCCAATGAGAGGAGACTGATATTCCCACTGAGACAGAATAGATATTCCCAGTGAGAAGAGACTGATATTCCCAGTGAGAGGAAACTGATATTCCCAGTGAGACCAAATAGATATTCCCAGTGAGACAGAGTAGATATTCCCAGTGATAGGAGACTGATATTCCCAGTGAGAAGAGATTGATTTTCCCAGTGATAGGAGACTGATATTCCCAGTGAGACAAAATAGATATTCCCAGTGAGAGGAGACTTATATTCCCAGTGAGAAGAGACTGATATTCCCAGTGAGAGGAGATTGATATTCCCAGTGAGACAAATTGATATTCCCAGTGAGAGGAGACTGATATTCCCAGTGAGACAGAGTAGATATTCCCAGTGAGAGGAGACTGATATTCCCAGTGAGAGAGAATACATATTCCCAGAGAGAAGAGACTGATATTCCCACTGAGACAGTATAGATATTCCCAGTGAGAGGAGACTGATATTCCCAGTGAGACAGAATAGATATTTCCAGTGGGAGGAGAATGATAATCCCAGTGAGACAGAATAGATAATCCCTGTGAGACAGAATAGATATTCCCAGCGGCAGAAGACTGATATTCCCAGTGAAAGGAGACTGATATTCCCAGTGAGTCAGAATGGATATTCCCAGAGAGAGGAGACTGATATTCCCAATGAGAGAAGACTGATATACCCAGTGAGAAAGAAAAGATATTCCCAGTGAAAGGAGAATGATATACCCAGTGAAAGGAGACTGCTATTCCCCGTGAGTGGAGACTGATATTCCAAGTGAGAGGAAACTGATATTCCCAGTGAAAGGAGACTGATATTCACAGTGAGACAGAATAGATATTCCCAGTGAGAGGAGACTTATATTCCCAGTGAGAAGAGACTGATATTCCCAGTGAGAGGGGACTGATATTCCCAGTGAGAGGAGACTGATATTCCCAGTGAGACAGAATACATATTCCCAGAGAGAGGAGACTGATATTCCCACTGAGACAGAATAGATATTCCCAGTGAGAGGAGACTGATATTCCCAGTGAGACAGAATAGATATTTCCAGTGAGAGGAGAATGATATTCCCAGTGAGACAGAATAGATAATCCCTGTGAGACAGAATAGATATTCCCAGCGGCAGAAGACTGATATGCCCAGTGAAAGGAGACTGATATTCCCAGTGAGATAGAATACATATTCCCAGTGAAAGGAGACTGATATTCCCAGTGAGAGGAGACTGATATTCGCAGTGAGTCAGAATGGATATTCCCAGAGAGAGGAGACTGATATTCCCAATGAGAGAAGACTGATATACCCAGTGAGAAAGAAAAGATATTCCCAGTGAAAGGAGAATGATATACCCAGTGAAAGGAGACTGCTATTCCCAGTGAGTGGAGACTGATATTCCAAGTGAGAGGAAACTGATATTCCCAGTGAAAGGAGACTGATATTCACAGTGAGACAGAATAGATATTCCCACGGAGAGGTTATTGAGATTCCCAGTGGTGGAGACTGATATTCCCAGTGAGACAGAATAGACATTCCCAGTGAGAGCAGACAGATATTCCCACTGAGACAGAATAGATATTCCCAGTGAGAGGAGACTGATATTCCCAATGAGACCGAATAGATATTCCCAGTGAGAGGAGACTGATATTCCCAGTGAAAGGAGACTGTTGTTCAAAGTGAGACAGAATTGATATTCCCAGTGAGAGGAGATTGACATTCCCAGTGAGAGGAGACTGATATTCCCAGTGAGAAAGAAAAGATATTTCCAGAGAGAGGAGACTGATATTCCCAATGAGAGAAGACTGATATACCCAGTGAGAAAGAAAAGATATTCCCAGTGAAAGGAGAATGATATACCCAGTGAAAGGAGACTGCTATTCCCAGTGAGTGGAGACTGATATTCCAAGTGAGAGGAAACTGATATTCCCAGTGAAAGGAGACAGATATTCACAGTGAGACAGAATAGATATTCCCACGGAGAGGTTATTGAGATTCCCAGTGAGTGGAGACTGATATTCCCAGTGAAAGGAGACTGATATTACCAGTGAAAGGAGACTGATATTCCCAGTGAGTGGAGACTGATATTCCCAGTGAGACAGAATAGATATTCCCAGTGAGACAGAGTAGATATTCCCAGTGATAGGAGACTGATATTCCCAGTGAGAAGAGATTGATTTTCCCAGTGATAGGAGACTGATATTTCCCGGGGAGACAAAATAGATATTCCCAGTGAGTGGAGACTGATATTCCCAGTGAGACAGAATAGATATTCCCAGTTAGAGGAGACTGATATTCCCACTGAGACAGAATAGATATTCCCAGTGAGAAGAGACTGATATTCCCAGTGAGAGGAAACTGATATTCCCAGTGAGACAAAATAGATATTCCCAGTGAGACAGAGTAGATATTCCCAGTGATAGGAGACTGATATTCCCAGTGAGAAGAGATTGATTTTCCCAGTGATAGGAGACTGATATTCCCAGTGAGACAAAATAGATATTCCCAGTGAGAGGAGACTTATATTCCCAGTGAGAGGAGATTGATATTCCCAGTGAGACAAATTGATATTCCCAGTGAGAGGAGACTGATATTCCCAGTGAGACAGAGTAGATATTCCCAGTGAGAGGAGACTGATATTCCCAGTGAGACAGAATACATATTCCCAGAGAGAAGAGACTGATATTCCCACTGAGACAGAATAGATATTCCCAGTGAGAGGAGACTGATATTCCCAGTGAGACAGAATAGATATTTCCAGTGGGAGGAGAATGATAATCCCAGTGAGACAGAATAGATAATCCCTGTGAGACAGACTAGATATTCCCAGCGGCAGAAGTCTGATATTCCCAGTGAAAGGAGACTGATATTCCCAGTGAGATAGAATACATATTCCCAGTGAAAGGAGACTGATATTCCCAGTGAGAGGAGACTGATATTCGCAGTGAGTCAGAATGGTTATTCCCAGAGAGAGGAGACTGATATTCCCAATGAGAGAAGACTGATATACCCAGTGAGAAAGAAAAGATATTCCCAGTGAAAGGAGAATGATATACCCAGTGAAAGGAGACTGCTATTCCCAGTGAGTGGAGACTGATATTCCAAGTGAGAGGAAACTGATATTCCCAGTGAAAGGAGACTGATATTCACAGTGAGACAGAATAGATATTCCCACGGAGAGGTTATTGAGATTCCCAGTGAGTGGAGACTGATATTCCCAGTGAGACAGAATAGACATTCCCAGTGAGAGCAGACAGATATTCCCACTGAGACAGAATAGATATTCCCAGTGAGAGGAGACTGATATTCCCAATGAGACAGAATAGATATTCCCAGTGAGAGGAGACTGATATTCCCAGTGAAAGGAGACTGTTGTTCAAAGTGAGACAGAATTGATATTCCCAGTGAGAGGAGATTGACATTCCCAGTGAGAGGAGACTGATATTCCCAGTGAGAAAGAAAAGATATTTCCAGTGAGAGGAGACTGATATTCCCAGTGAGAAGAGACTAATATTCTCAGTGAGAGGAGACTGATGTTCCCAATGAGAAAGAATAGATATTCCCAATGAGAGGAGACTGATATTCCCAGTGAGACAGAATAGATATTCCCAGTGAAAGGCGACTGATATTCCATATGAGACAGAATAGATATTCCCAGTGAAAGGAGACTGATATTCCTAGTGAAAGGAGAATGATATTCCCAGTGAGAGGAGACTGATATTCCCACTGAGACAGAAGAGATATTCCCAGTGAGAGGAGACTGATATTCCCAGTTTTACAGAATAACTATTCCCAGTGAGAGGAGACTTATATTCCCAGTGAGACAGAATAGATATTCCCAGTGAGAGGAGACTGTTATTCCCACTGAGACAGAATAGATATTCCCAGTGAGAAGAGACTGATATTCCCACTGAGACAGAATGGATATTTCCAGTGAGAGGAGACTGATATTCCCAGTGAGACAGAATAGATATTCCCAGTGACAGGAGACTGATATTCCCAGTGAAAGGAGACTGATATTCCCAGTGAGATAGAATAGATATTCCCAGTGCAAGGAGACTGATATTTCCAGTGAAAGGAGACTGATATTCCCAGTGAAAGGAGACTGATATTCCCAGTGAGTGGAGACTGATATTCCCATTGAGACAGAATAGATATTCCCAGTGAGACAGAGTAGATATTCCCAGTGATAGGAGACTGATATTCCCAGTGAGAAGAGATTGATTTTCCCAGTGATAGGAGACTGATATTCCCAGTGAGACAAAATAGATATTCCCAGTGAGTGGAGACTGATATTCCCAGTGAGACAGAATAGATATTCCCAGTTAGAGGAGACTGATATTCCCACTGAGACAGAATAGATATTCCCAGTGAGAAGAGACTGATATTCCCAGTGAGAGGAAACTGATATTCCCAGTGAGACAAAATAGATATTCCCAGTGAGACAGAGTAGATATTCCCAGTGATAGGAGACTGATATTCCCAGTGAGAAGAGATTGATTTTCCCAGTGATAGGAGACTGATATTCCCAGTGAGACAAAATAGATATTCCCAGTGAGAGGAGACTTATATTCCCAGTGAGAGGAGATTGATATTCCCAGTGAGACAAATTGATATTCCCAGTGAGAGGAGACTGATATTCCCAGTGAGACAGAGTAGATATTCCCAGTGAGAGGAGACTGATATTCCCAGTGAGACAGAATACATATTCCCAGAGAGAAGAGACTGATATTCCCACTGAGACAGAATAGATATTCCCAGTGAGAGGAGACTGATATTCCCAGTGAGACATAATAGATATTTCCAGTGGGAGGAGAATGATAATCCCAGTGAGACAGAATAGATAATCCCTGTGAGACAGAATAGATATTCCCAGCGGCAGAAGACTGATATTCCCAGTGAAAGGAGACTGATATTCCCAGTGAGATAGAATACATATTCCCAGTGAAAGGAGACTGATATTCCCAGTGAGAGGAGACTGATATTCGCAGTGAGTCAGAATGGATATTCCCAGAGAGAGGAGACTGATATTCCCAATGAGAGAAGACTGATATACCCAGTGAGAAAGAAAAGATATTCCCAGTGAAAGGAGAATGATATACCCAGTGAAAGGAGACTGCTATTCCCAGTGAGTGGAGACTGATATTCCAAGTGAGAGGAAACTGATATTCCCAGTGAAAGGAGACTGATATTCACAGTGAGACAGAATAGATATTCCCACGGAGAGGTTATTGAGATTCCCAGTGAGTGGAGACTGATATTCCCAGTGAGACAGAATAGACATTCCCAGTGAGAGCAGACAGATATTCCCACTGAGACAGAATAGATATTCCCAGTGAGAGGAGACTGATATTCCCAATGAGACAGAATAGATATTCCCAGTGAGAGGAGACTGATATTCCCAGTGAAAGGAGACTGTTGTTCAAAGTGAGACAGAATTGATATTCCCAGAGAGAGGAGATTGATATTCCCAGTGAGAGGAGACTGATATTCCCAGTGAGAAAGAAAAGATATTTCCAGTGAGAGGAGACTGATATTCCCAGTGAGAAGAGACTAATATTCTCAGTGAGAGGAGACTGATGTTCCCAATGAGAAAGAATAGATATTCCCAATGAGAGGAGACTGATATTCCCAGTGAGACAGAATAGATATTCCCAGTGAAAGGCGACTGATATTCCATATGAGACAGAATAGATATTCCCAGTGAAAGGAGACTGATATTCCTAGTGAAAGGAGAATGATATTCCCAGTGAGAGGAGACTGATATTCCCACTGAGACAGAAGAGATATTCCCAGTGAGAGGAGACTGATATTCCCAGTTTTACAGAATAACTATTCCCAGTGAGAGGAGACTTATATTCCCAGTGAGACAGAATAGATATTCCCAGTGAGAGGAGACTGTTATTCCCACTGAGACAGAATAGATATTCCCAGTGAGAAGAGACTGATATTCCCACTGAGACAGAATGGATATTTCCAGTGAGAGGAGACTGATATTCCCAGTGAGACAGAATAGATATTCCCAGTGACAGGAGACTGATATTCCCAGTGAAAGGAGACTGATATTCCCAGTGAGATAGAATAGATATTCCCAGTGCAAGGAGACTGATATTTCCAGTGAAAGGAGACTGATATTCCCAGTGAAAGGAGACTGATATTCCCAGTGAGTGGAGACTGATATTCCCAGTGAGACAGAATAGATATTCCCAGTGAGACAGAGTAGATATTCCCAGTGATAGGAGACTGATATTCCCAGTGAGAAGAGATTGATTTTCCCAGTGATAGGAGACTGATATTCCCAGTGAGACAAAATAGATATTCCCAGTGAGTGGAGACTGATATTCCCAGTGAGACAGAATAGATATTCCCAGTTAGAGGAGACTGATATTCCCACTGAGACAGAATAGATATTCCCAGTGAGAAGAGACTGATATTCCCAGTGAGAGGAAACTGATATTCCCAGTGAGACAAAATAGATATTCCCAGTGAGACAGAGTAGATATTCCCAGTGATAGGAGACTGATATTCCCAGTGAGAAGAGATTGATTTTCCCAGTGATAGGAGACTGATATTCCCAGTGAGACAAAATAGATATTCCCAGTGAGTGGAGACTGATATTCCCAGTGAGACAGAATAGATATTCCCAGTTAGAGGAGACTGATATTCCCACTGAGACAGAATAGATATTCCCAGTGAGAAGAGACTGATATTCCCAGTGAGAGGAAACTGATATTCCCAGTGAGATAAAATAGATATTCCCAGTGAGACAGAGTAGATATTCCCAGTGATAGGAGACTGATATTCCCAGTGAGAAGAGATTGATTTTCCCAGTGATAGGAGACTGATATTCCCAGTGAGACAAAATAGATATTCCCAGTGAGAGGAGACTTATATTCCCAGTGAGAGGAGATTGATATTCCCAGTGAGACAAATTGATATTCCCAGTGAGAGGAGACTGATATTCCCAGTGAGACAGAGTAGATATTCCCAGTGAGAGGAGACTGATATTCCCAGTGAGACAGAATACATATTCCCAGAGAGAAGAGACTGATATTCCCACTGAGACAGAATAGATATTCCCAGTGAGAGGAGACTGATATTCCCAGTGAGACAGAATAGATATTTCCAGTGGGAGGAGAATGATAATCCCAGTGAGACAGAATAGATAATCCCTGTGAGACAGAATAGATATTCCCAGCGGCAGAAGTCTGATATTCCCAGTGAAAGGAGACTGATATTCCCAGTGAGATAGAATACATATTCCCAGTGAAAGGAGACTGATATTCCCAGTGAGAGGAGACTGATATTCGCAGTGAGTCAGAATGGATATTCCCAGAGAGAGGAGACTGATATTCCCAATGAGAGAAGACTGATATACCCAGTGAGAAAGAAAAGATATTCCCAGTGAAAGGAGAATGATATACCCAGTGAAAGGAGACTGCTATTCCCAGTGAGTGGAGACTGATATTCCAAGTGAGAGGAAACTGATATTCCCAGTGAAAGGAGACTGATATTCACAGTGAGACAGAATAGATATTCCCACGGAGAGGTTATTGAGATTCCCAGTGAGTGGAGACTGATATTCCCAGTGAGACAGAATAGACATTCCCAGTGAGAGCAGACTGATATTCCCACTGAGACAGAATAGATATTCCCAGTGAGAGGAGACTGATATTCCCAATGAGACAGAATAGATATTCCCAGTGAGAGGAGACTGATATTCCCAGTGAAAGGAGACTGTTGTTCAAAGTGAGACAGAATTGATATTCCCAGTGAGAGGAGATTGACATTCCCAGTGAGAGGAGACTGATATTCCCAGTGAGAAAGAAAAGATATTTCCAGTGAGAGGAGACTGATATTCCCAGTGAGAAGAGACTAATATTCTCAGTGAGAGGAGACTGATGTTCCCAATGAGAAAGAATAGATATTCCCAATGAGAGGAGACTGATATTCCCAATGAGACAGAATAGATATTCCCAGTGAAAGGCGACTGATATTCCATATGAGACAGAATAGATATTCCCAGTGAAAGGAGACTGATATTCCTAGTGAAAGGAGAATGATATTCCCAGTGAGAGGAGACTGATATTCCCACTGAGACAGAAGAGATGTTCCCAGTGAGAGGAGACTGATATTCCCAGTTTTACAGAATAACTATTCCCAGTGAGAGGAGACTTATATTCCCAGTGAGACAGAATAGATATTCCCAGTGAGAGGTGACTGTTATTCCCACTGAGACAGAATAGATATTCCCAGTGAGAAGAGACTGATATTCCCACTGAGACAGAATGGATATTTCCTGTGAGAGGAGACTGATATTCCCAGTGAGACAGAATAGATATTCCCAGTGACAGGAGACTGATATTCCCAGTGAAAGGAGACTGATATTCCCAGTGAGATAGAATAGATATTCCCAGTGCAAGGAGACTGATATTTCCAGTGAAAGGAGACTGATATTCCCAGTGAAAGGAGACTGATATTCCCAGTGAGTGGAGACTGATATTCCCAGTGAGACAGAATAGATATTCCCAGTGAGACAGAGTAGATATTCCCAGTGATAGGAGACTGATATTCCCAGTGAGAAGAGATTGATTTTCCCAGTGATAGGAGACTGATATTTCCCGGGGGGACAAAATAGATATTCCCAGTGAGTGGAGACTGATATTCCCAGTGAGACAGAATAGATATTCCCAGTTAGAGGAGACTGATATTCCCACTGAGACAGAATAGATATTCCCAGTGAGAAGAGACTGATATTCCCAGTGAGAGGAAACTGATATTCCCAGTGAGACAAAATAGATATTCCCAGTGAGACAGAGTAGATATTCCCAGTGATAGGAGACTGATATTCCCAGTGAGAAGAGATTGATTTTCCCAGTGATAGGAGACTGATATTCCCAGTGAGACAAAATAGATATTCCCAGTGAGAGGAGACTTATATTCCCAGTGAGAGGAGATTGATATTCCCAGTGAGACAAATTGATATTCCCAGTGAGAGGAGACTGATATTCCCAGTGAGACAGAGTAGATATTCCCAGTGAGAGGAGACTGATATTCCCAGTGAGACAGAATACATATTCCCAGAGAGAAGAGACTGATATTCCCACTGAGACAGAATAGATATTCCCAGTGAGAGGAGACTGATATTCCCAGTGAGACAGAATAGATATTTCCAGTGGGAGGAGAATGATAATCCCAGTGAGACAGAATAGATAATCCCTGTGAGACAGAATAGATATTCCCAGCGGCAGAAGACTGATATTCCCAGTGAAAGGAGACTGATATTCCCAGTGAGATAGAATACATATTCCCAGTGAAAGGAGACTGATATTCCCAGTGAGAGGAGACTGATATTCGCAGTGAGTCAGAATGGATATTCCCAGAGAGAGGAGACTGATATTCCCAATGAGAGAAGACTGATATACCCAGTGAGAAAGAAAAGATATTCCCAGTGAAAGGAGAATGATATACCCAGTGAAAGGAGACTGCTATTCCCAGTGAGTGGAGACTGATATTCCAAGTGAGAGGAAACTGATATTCCCAGTGAAAGGAGACTGATATTCACAGTGAGACAGAATAGATATTCCCACGGAGAGGTTATTGAGATTCCCAGTGAGTGGAGACTGATATTCCCAGTGAGACAGAATAGACATTCCCAGTGAGAGCAGACTGATATTCCCACTGAGACAGAATAGATATTCCCAGTGAGAGGAGACTGATATTCCCAATGAGACAGAATAGATATTCCCAGTGAGAGGAGACTGATATTCCCAGTGAAAGGAGACTGTTGTTCAAAGTGAGACAGAATTGATATTCCCAGTGAGAGGAGATTGACATTCCCAGTGAGAGGAGACTGATATTCCCAGTGAGAAAGAAAAGATATTTCCAGTGAGAGGAGACTGATATTCCCAGTGAGAAGAGACTAATATTCTCAGTGAGAGGAGACTGATGTTCCCAATGAGAAAGAATAGATATTCCCAATGAGAGGAGACTGATATTCCCAGTGAGACAGAATAGATATTCCCAGTGAAAGGCGACTGATATTCCATATGAGACAGAATAGATATTCCCAGTGAAAGGAGACTGATATTCCTAGTGAAAGGAGAATGATATTCCCAGTGAGAGGAGACTGATATTCCCACTGAGACAGAAGAGATATTCCCAGTGAGAGGAGACTGATATTCCCAGTTTTACAGAATAAATATTCCCAGTGAGAGGAGACTTATATTCCCAGTGAGACAGAATAGATATTCCCAGTGAGAGGAGACTGTTATTCCCACTGAGACAGAATAGATATTCCCAGTGAGAAGAGACTGATAATCCCACTGAGACAGAATGGATATTTCCAGTGAGAGGAGACTGATATTCCCAGTGAGACAGAATAGATATTCCCAGTGACAGGAGACTGATATTCCCAGTGAAAGGAGACTGATATTCCCAGTGAGATAGAATAGATATTCCCAGTGCAAGGAGACTGATATTTCCAGTGAAAGGAGACTGATATTCCCAGTGAAAGGAGACTGATATTCCCAGTGAGTGGAGACTGATATTCCCAGTGAGACAGAATAGATATTCCCAGTTAGAGGAGACTGATATTCACACTGAGACAGAATAGATATTCCCAGTGAGAAGAGACTGATATTCCCAGTGAGAGGAAACTGATATTAACAGTGAGACAAAATAGATATTCCCAGTGAGACAGAGTAGATATTCCCAGTGATAGGAGACTGATATTCCCAGTGAGAAGAGATTGATTTTCCCAGTGATAGGAGACTGATATTCCCAGTGAGACAAAATAGATATTCCCAGTGAGAGGAGACTTATATTCCCAGTGAGAAGAGACTGATATTCCCAGCGAGAGGAGACTGATATTCCCACTGAGACAGAATAGGTATTCCCGGTGAGAGGAGGCTGATATTCCCAATGAGAAGAGACTGATATTCCCAGTTAGACAGAATAGATATTCCCACTGAAAGGCTACTGATATTCCCAGTGAGAGGAGACTGATATTCCCAGTGAGAGGGGACTGATATTCCCAGTGAGACACAATAGATATTCCCAGTGAGAGGAGACTGATATTCCCAGTGAGACAGAATACATATTCCCAGAGAGAGGAGACTGATATTCCCACTGAGACAGAATAGATATTCCCAGTGAGAGGAGACTGATATTCCCAGTGAGACAGAATAGATATTTCCAGTGAGAGGAGAATGATATTCCCAGTGAGACAGAATAGATAATCCCTGTGAGACAGAATAGATATTCCCAGCGGCAGAAGACTGATATTCCCAGTGAAAGGAGACTGATATTCCCAGTGAGATAGAATACATATTCCCAGTGAATTAGACTGATATTCCCAGTGAGAGGAGACTGATATTCCCAGTGAGTCAGAATGGATATTCCCAGAGAGAGGAGACTGATATTCCCAATGAGAGAAGACTGATATACCCAGTGAGAAAGAAAAGATATTCCCAGTGAAAGGAGAATGATATACCCAGTGAAAGGAGACTGCTATTCCCAGTGAGTGGAGACTGATATTCCAAGTGAGAGGAAACTGATATTCCCAGTGAAAGGAGACTGATATTCCCAGTGAGACAGAATAGATATTCCCAGTTAGAGGAGACTGATATTCACACTGAGACAGAATAGATATTCCCAGTGAGAAGAGACTGATATTCCCAGTGAGAGGAAACTGATATTACCAGTGAGACAAAATAGATATTCCCAGTGAGACAGAGTAGATATTCCCAGTGATAGGAGACTGATATTCCCAGTGAGAAGAGATTGATTTTCCCAGTGATAGGAGACTGATATTCCCAGTGAGACAAAATAGATATTCCCAGTGAGATGAGACTTATATTCCCAGTGAGAAGAGACTGATATTCCCAGCGAGAGGAGACTGATATTCCCACTGAGACAGAATAGGTATTCCCGGTGAGAGGAGGCTGATATTCCCAATGAGAAGAGACTGATATTCCCAGTTAGACAGAATAGATATTCCCACTGAAAGGCTACTGATATTCCCAGTGAGAGGAGACTGATATTCCCAGTGAGAGGGGACTGATATTCCCAGTGAGACACAATAGATATTCCCAGTGAG
Organism: Carcharodon carcharias; assembly: GCF_017639515.1. NCBI lineage: Eukaryota > Metazoa > Chordata > Chondrichthyes > Lamniformes > Lamnidae > Carcharodon > Carcharodon carcharias. The sequence goes on from NW_024470654.1 coordinate 2,673,299, forward strand.
AGGAGACTGATATTCCCAGTGAGACAGAATACATATTCCCAGAGAGAGGAGACTGATATTCCCACTGAGACAGAATAGATATTCCCAGTGAGAGGAGACTGATATTCCCAGTGAGACAGAATCGATATTTCCAGTGAGAGGATAATGATATTCCCAGTGAGACAGAATAGATAATCCCTGTGAGACAGAATAGATATGCCCAGCGGCAGAGGACTGATATTCCCAGTGAAAGGAGACTGATATTCCCAGTGAGATAGAATACATATTCCCAGTGAATTAGACTGATATTCCCAGTGAGAGGAGACTGATATTCCCAGTGAGTCAGAATGGATATTCCCAGAGAGAGGAGACTGATATTCCCAATGAGAGAAGACTGATATACCCAGTGAGAAAGAAAAGATATTCCCAGTGAAAGGAGAATGATATACCCAGTGAAAGGAGACTGCTATTCCCAGTGAGTGGAGACTGATATTCCAAGTGAGAGGAAACTGATATTCCCAGTGAAAGGAGACTGATATTCACAGTGAGACAGAATAGATATTCCCACGGAGAGGTTATTGAGATTCCCAGTGAGTGGAGACTGATATTCCCAGTGAGACAGAATAGACATTCCCAGTGAGAGCAGACTGATATTCCCACTGAGACAGAATAGATATTCCCAGTGAGAGGAGACTGATATTCCCAATGAGACAGAATAGATATTCCCAGTGAGAGGAGACTGATATTCCCAGTGAAAGGAGACTGTTGTTCAAAGTGAGACAGAATTGATATTCCCAGTGAGAGGAGATTGATATTCCCAGTGAGAGGAGACTGATATTCCCAGTGAGAAAGAAAAGATATTTCCAGTGAGAGGAGACTGATATTCCCAGTAAGAAGAGACTAATATTCTCAGTGAGAGGAGACTGATGTTCCCAATGAGAAAGAATAGATATTCCCAATGAGAGGAGACTGATATTCCCAGTGAGACAGAATAGATATTCCCAGTGAAAGGCGACTGATATTCCATATGAGACAGAATAGATATTCCCAGTGAAAGGAGACTGATATTCCTAGTGAAAGGAGAATGATATTCCCAGTGAGAGGAGACTGATATTCCCACTGAGACAGAAGAGATATTCCCAGTGAGAGGAGACTGATATTCCCAGTTTTACAGAATAACTATTCCCAGTGAGAGGAGACTTATATTCCCAGTGAGACAGAATAGATATTCCCAGTGAGAGGAGACTGTTATTCCCACTGAGACAGAATAGATATTCCCAGTGAGAAGAGACTGATATTCCCACTGAGACAGAATGGATATTTCCAGTGAGAGGAGACTGATATTCCCAGTGAGACAGAATAGATATTCCCAGTGACAGGAGACTGATATTCCCAGTGAAAGGAGACTGATATTCCCAGTGAGATAGAATAGATATTCCCAGTGCAAGGAGACTGATATTTCCAGTGAAAGGAGACTGATATTCCCAGTGAAAGGAGACTGATATTCCCAGTGAGTGGAGACTGATATTCCCAGTGAGACAAAATAGATATTCCCAGTGAGACAGAGTAGATATTCCCAGTGATAGGAGACTGATATTCCCAGTGAGAAGAGATTGATTTTCCCAGTGATAGGAGACTGATATTCCCAGTGAGACAAAATAGATATTCCCAGTGAGTGGAGACTGATATTCCCAGTGAGACAGAATAGATATTCCCAGTTAGAGGAGACTGATATTCCCACTGAGACAGAATAGATATTCCCAGTGAGAAGAGACTGATATTCCCAGTGAGAGGAAACTGATATTCCCAGTGAGACAAAATAGATATTCCCAGTGAGACAGAGTAGATATTCCCAGTGATAGGAGACTGATATTCCCAGTGAGAAGAGATTGATTTTCCCAGTGATAGGAGACTGATATTCACAGTGAGACAAAATAGATATTCCCAGTGAGAGGAGACTTATATTCCCAGTGAGAAGAGACTGATATTCCCAGTGAGAGGAGATTGATATTCCCAGTGAGACAAATTGATATTCCCAGTGAGAGGAGACTGATATTCCCAGTGAGACAGAGTAGATATTCCCATTGAGAGGAGACTGATATTCCCAGTGAGACAGAATACATATTCCCAGAGAGAGGAGACTGATATTCCCACTGAGACAGAATAGATATTCCCAGTGAGAGGAGACTGATATTCCCAGTGAGACAGAATAGATATTTCCAGTGGGAGGAGAATGATAATCCCAGTGAGACAGAATAGATAATCCCTGTGAGACAGAATAGATATTCCCAGCGGCAGAAGACTGATATTCCCAGTGAAAGGAGACTGATATTCCCAGTGAGATAGAATACATATTCCGAGTGAAAGGAGACTGATATTCCCAGTGAGAGGAGACTGATATTCCCAGTGAGTCAGAATGGATATTCCTAGAGAGAGGAGACTGATATTCCCAATGAGAGAAGACTGATATACCCAGTGAGAAAGAAAAGATATTCCCAGTGAAAGGAGAATGATATACCCAGTGAAAGGAGACTGCTATTCCCAGTGAGTGGAGACGGATATTTCAAGTGAGAGGAAACTGATATTCCCAGTGAAAGGAGACTGATATTCACAGTGAGACAGAATAGATATTCCCACGGAGAGGTTATTGAGATTCCCAGTGAGTGGAGACTGATATTCCCAGTGAGACAGAATAGACATTCCCAGTGAGAGCAGACTGATATTCCCACTGAGACAGAATAGATATTCCCCGTGAGAAGAGACTGATATTCCCAATGAGACAGAATAGATATTCCCAGTGAGAGGAGACTGATATTCCCAGTGAAAGGAGACTGTTGTTCAAAGTGAGACAGAATTGATATTCCCAGTGAGAGGAGATTGATATTCCCAGTGAGAGGAGACTGATATTCCCAGTGAGAAAGAAAAGATATTTCCAGTGAGAGGAGACTGATATTCCCAGTGAGAAGAGACTAATATTCTCAGTGAGAGGAGACTGATGTTCCCAATGAGAAAGAATAGATATTCCCAATGAGAGGAGACTGATATTCCCAGTGAGACAGAATAGATATTCCCAGTGAAAGGCGACTGATATTCCATATGAGACAGAATAGATATTCCCAGTGAAAGGAGACTGATATTCCTAGTGAAAGGAGAATGATATTCCCAGTGAGAGGAGACTGATATTCCCACTGAGACAGAAGAGATATTCCCAGTGAGAGGAGACTGATATTCCCACTGAGACAGAATAGATATTCCCAGTGAGAAGAGACTGATATTCCCACTGAGACAGAATGGATATTTCCAGTGAGAGGAGACTGATATTCCCAGTGAGACAGAATAGATATTCCCAGTGACAGGAGACTGATATTCCCAGTGAAAGGAGACTGATATTCCCAGTGAGAGAGAATAGATATTCCCAGTTAGAGGAGACTGATATTCACACTGAGACAGAATAGATATTCCCAGTGAGAAGAGACTGATATTCCCAGTGAGAGGAAACTGATATTACCAGTGAGACAAAACAGATATTCCCAGTGAGACAGAGTAGATATTTCCAGTGATAGGAGACTGATATTCCCAGTGAGGAGAGATTGATTTTCCCAGTGATAGGAGACTGATATTCCCAGTGAGACAAAATAGATATTCCCAGTGAGAGGAGACTTATATTCCCAGTGAGAAGAGACTGATATTCCCAGCGAGAGGAGACTGATATTCCCACTGAGACAGAATAGGTATTCCCGGTGAGAGGAGGCTGATATTCCCAATGAGAAGAGACTGATATTCCCAGTTAGACAGAATAGATATTCCCACTGAAAGGCTACTGATATTCCCAGTGAGAGGAGACTGATATTCCCAGTGAGAGGGGACTGATATTCCCAGTGAGACACAATAGATATTCCCAGTGAGAGGAGACTGATATTCCCAGTGAGACAGAATACATATTCCCAGAGAGAGGAGACTGATATTCCCACTGAGACAGAATAGATATTCCCAGTGAGAGGAGACTGATATTCCCAGTGAGACAGAATAGATATTTCCAGTGAGAGGAGAATGATATTCCCAGTGAGACAGAATAGATAATCCCTGTGAGACAGAATAGATATTCCCAGCGGCAGAAGACTGATATTCCCAGTGAAAGGAGACTGATATTCCCAGTGAGATAGAATACATATTCCCAGTGAAAGGAGACTGATATTCCCAGTGAGAGGAGACTGATATTCCCAGTGAGTCAGAATGGATATTCCCAGAGAGAGGAGACTGATATTCCCAATGAGAGAAGACTGATATACCCAGTGAGAAAGAAAAGATATTCCCAGTGAAAGGAGAATGATATACCCAGTGAAAGGAGACTGCTATTCCCAGTGAGTGGAGACTGATATTCCAAGTGAGAGGAAACTGATATTCCCAGTGAAAGGAGACTGATATTCACAGTGAGACAGAATAGATATTCCCACGGAGAGGTTATTGAGATTCCCAGTGAGTGGAGACTGATATTCCCAGTGAGACAGAATAGACATTCCCAGTGAGAGCAGACTGATATTCCCACTGAGACAGAATAGATATTCCCAGTGAGAGGAGACTGATATTCCCAATGAGACAGAATAGATATTCCCAGTGAGAGGAGACTGATATTCCCAGTGAAAGGAGACTGTTGTTCAAAGTGAGACAGAATTGATATTCCCAGTGAGAGGAGATTGATATTCCCAGTGAGAGGAGACTGATATTCCCAGTGAGAAAGAAAAGATATTTCCAGTGAGAGGAGACTGATATTCCCAGTGAGAAGAGACTAATATTCTCAGTGAGAGGAGACTGATGTTCCCAATGAGAAAGAATAGATATTCCCAATGAGAGGAGACTGATATTCCCAGTGAGACAGAATAGATATTCCCAGTGAAAGGCGACTGATATTCCATATGAGACAGAATAGATATTCCCAGTGAAAGGAGACTGATATTCCTAGTGAAAGGAGAATGATATTCCCAGTGAGAGGAGACTGATATTCACACTGAGACAGAATAGATATTCCCAGTGAGAAGAGACTGATATTCCCAGTGAGAGGAAACTGATATTACCAGTGAGACAAAATAGATATTCCCAGTGAGACAGAGTAGATATTCCCAGTGATAGGAGACTGATATTCCCAGTGAGAAGAGATTGATTTTCCCAGTGATAGGAGACTGATATTCCCAGTGAGAAAAAATAGATATTCCCAGTGAGAGGAGACTTATATTCCCAGTGAGAAGAGACTGATATTCCCAGCGAGAGGAGACTGATATTCCCACTGAGACAGAATAGGTATTCCCGGTGAGAGGAGGCTGATATTCCCAATGAGAAGATACTGATATTCCCAGTTAGACAGAATAGATATTCCCACTGAAAGGCTACTGATATTCCCAGTGAGAGGAGACTGATATTCCCAGTGAGAGGAGATTGATATTCCCAGTGAGAGGAGACTGATATTCCCAGTGAGAAAGAAAAGATATTTCCAGTGAGAGGAGACTGATATTCCCAGTGAGAAGAGACTAATATTCTCAGTGAGAGGAGACTGATGTTCCCAATGAGAAAGAATAGATATTCCCAATGAGAGGAGACTGATATTCCCAGTGAGACAGAATAGATATTCCCAGTGAAAGGCGACTGATATTCCATATGAGACAGAATAGATATTCCCAG